>NC_064637.1:111781109-111873609 GCF_023864275.1 Schistocerca cancellata
ATTAACTAAACGTTTTCTCTGAATTTTCGTTAAATACTGAGATTCTCTAAACTTCAATTTAATTTGCAGTTCAGGTTTCAGTTGAGTCAGTATTTTGGAATGCTGGTGTCATGATTTTTTATTTTCTGTGTCAGTGAACTCTGATTTGATTGCCTGGAAATTTTTTCCATGGCCTCGATGAGATGAGATTGTGCTTTACATTTATTAACATAATATATCATTTCCCCATGTAGGCATCTACTATAACCTTTTCACACAAGAAATGTATATATATTAGGCAGTCCATGAATAATGCCTTTACTCTGAGCGACATGCCTATCATTTCTACATTCCTTAGCACCAGCAGAACACAGATCTCCCATTAAATTATCTGAAATTTTGTGCTGTGCCTATAGCTACTATGATCCTACAACAAATTGGGCTGGTTAATCATCAGACAAAATTTTCCAAAGATGCCTTAGGAAATAACACTTGCTGCATCACCCATGCCTCTTGTCACCTTAGCAGGTATGTCTCCCACCACAGCTTGTATAGCAGCCTGCAACAGAGTTTTCGATAGTCTGATAGTATATGTTGCCATTGGCTAGATAAAGATCTACTCACCAAGCAGTGACAGGAGAACTCACATAGAAAAAAAGGTTTTACTTATGCAAATGTTTGGAGATAGTGGGTCCTTCTGATAGAAGTCTTGAAAGAGAAGGGAGAGCGATGAAGGGAAAGTAACTGGAGAAGTTTAGGAAAAGGGGTAGAGTTCAGAAAAGTCACTTAGAACCCTGGGTTAGGGGAGACATACCAGACAGGATGAGAAGGAAAGACTGGTTGTTTGGGACTGAACCAGATGAGATTTGAAAACCTGAGAGCTTTGAGGTGGAAGATAGTGTCATATGCAAGAAAGAGCTTACTGCTGAAACCTCATGCATGAGTTAATAAGAGTAAAAAGCTGAGTGCACTGTATATAACAGAGGGGATGCTGTAGTAGATTAAAGTCAGGTGGGTGGCAAGAATTGAGGACATAATGTTAGTTCCCACCGCAGTCTGCTGACAAACTGGTGTCTGGGGGAAGAATCCAAATGGCAAGTGTGGTGAAACCTGTACTGACATCACAACCGATGTTGTAGAGCATGCTATGCATCACAGTATTGTTTGTTGGTGATATACTACCTCTGCCTACGCCCTTTCATCCTAACTGGCAAATTGATGCTGGTCATGCCGATGTAAAAGGCCAGTATGTACACAACAACTGGTATATGATGATTTGTTTCACAGGTAGCTATCCATTTCATAGTAAATGATTTGCCAGTTACAAGGCTAGTATAGTTGGTGGCTGGAGGGTGCATAGGGCAAGTCTTGCAGCAAGAACAGTCCCAGTCATAGGAGCTATAGGGTTAAGAAATGGATGCAGAATGAGCATAGTGGCTGACAAGGATATTACAGAGATTTGGAGGGTGACAAGAAGCTGTTCTAGGTGCAGGAGGCAAAATCTCAGACAGAATGGATCTCATTTCAGGGCATGATTTTAGGAAGTCATGGCCTTGTCAAAGTGGCTGATTAATAAATCCAAGATGAGGATAATACTGAGTGACAAGTGGTGTGCTAAAAAGCTGTTTTTTGAGGGATCAGCAGCACCAGGATTGGATGTGATGGCCTGGGAAATCTGCTTTTTAACTAGACTTGAGGGGTAATTAAATCCAGTGAAGGCTGAGGTGGTGGTGGTGGTGGTGGTGGTGGTGGTGGTGGTGTACAAAGTGTCTGCATCTGATAAATATATTTGCCTTGAATGCCAAGGGTGTATGGAAGGGAACATTTGACATGGAATGGATGGCAACTGACAAAACTAAAGTACTGTTGTTAGTAGTTCAGTGTGGATAGACGTCTGTATCTGGTCATTGGTGGTGATCAGATCAACATCAAGGAAAGTGGAACAGGATTTGGAGTAGGAACATGTGAAATTTAATTGGGAGACGGTACTTCAAGGTTCCAGGAATTTTAACAGGTCAGCCTCACTATGAGCCCATATGGCTAATATGTCATCAATGTATATAAAGAAAACCAGGGGTTGGAGGCTTATTGATTGCAGGAAAGCACCATCCAATCAATCCATGAAAGGTTAGCATAAGTAGGAGACATCCTGGTTCCTATGGCCATACCCTTAATCTGATTGTATGTTTTGTCCTCGGACATGAAGTAGTTGCTGGTAAGTGTAAAGTTGATTAAGGTGAGAAGGAAGCATGTCATAGGTTTGGAATTGGGTGGGCTCTGACTAAGGAAATGTTGAGGAGCAGACCGACCATGCACATGGGGGCTGTTTGTATAGAGAAAGATGGCATTAGTGGTGACAAGTAAGGTGTGTGTTTGGGGTGGAATGGGCACAGATGTCAGATGATCTAGGATTTGTTGATGTCGTTAATGTAGGATGAAAGCCTTTGTACTATGGGTTGCAGCTACTGATTAAATAATTCAGAAATATGTTCAGTGGGTGCTTTGAAGCCAGAAGGTATAGGATAGCCATGATGATTGGCTTTGTGGATCAAAGGAAGGAGGTAAAATGTGGGTGTGCATGGTTTGGTTGGGCTAAGAAAATATATGGATTGACATATTGGTCCCTGTGAGGAGCCTGAGATTTTAACAAGGAACTGCAGGTTATTTTTAATCACAGGGACAGGTTCTTAGATGGCAGATACTGTATGTAGAGTTGCCAGACATCTGGCATAGACCTTCAGTAACATACTCCTGTCAGTCAAGTACCATAGTGGTAGATCCTTTGTTGTAAGGATAGTGATGGAGTTATCAGCTTTTAGAGAACACACAACATGGAGTTCTGCAGAGAACAGGTTAAGGTCATGTTGTACGGACCTCAGGAAGTGTTGTGGAGCAATGCTGGATGTGAGGAATTCTTGTAAGGCTGATGAGGAATGATTTTGAGTTAGTGGTTGTGGATCAATTTGGGACTGTTGTCTCAACTGTTCAAGGCAGAGTTGAATGATAGATTTGCTATTGGAAATGTTTTAGGACTGGGTTGCAAAGTGATATTTCCAATTGACATTATGTGTGAGGGAAAGCAGGTTCTGCACCATAGCAACATGATTAAATGCAGGTTTAGGGCTGAAAGTTAGGCACTTTGATAATAAATGTAATTCAGGAGGGGAGGGTGCTTTAGATGAGAGACTCAGAATACTGTACTGTTGCGACTGGTTGTCACAATTGGGTTATTGTAGGCCTAAGAGGCAATGGTGAAGTGTGTGAGATGTTAAGGAGGTTAGCCAAGCTCAGTTTGTAGGAGAGGAGTAGTGGTTGATGGTGTCACTGTTTATCAAGCTGCAGAGGGACAGGAGGGGGAACACAACTGTTATGGTTTAGGAGGAGGAGGGATAGCAATTGGAGTTGAAGACTGGCATGTTGTTGCAGTTTGAAGTTGGCTTGGCAGATAACACCATGGAAGGAAACATGAATGGCAGATAACTGCAGGATTTTGTAGAAGGAAAGAAATCTGGTGGAGTGGAAATTGGCAGATGAGGCACACAGGTCACAGATAAGCCAGGTAAGTGCAAGAGGTTGCTTTATTTGAAGAGGCTGGTGTAGAGAATGATTACATCCAGAATCAGGGACTTTCAATGTTAGGCCTTAGGACCTTAGTTTTGATAGTGCATTTTGAAAAGAAGTGATGTAATATATGAGGGGATTCACCATGGCAAGGTAGGATATAGGGAGTGTTATAAATAATGAGAGTGGCAAGGAAAGAGAAGCAGAGGGTGGAAAAAGATTGAAAAATGGAAGAACAAGGAAAAAATTTCTAAAAATTGGAAAAATTCGTACAAAACTCGCAAGAACAGATAATTGTTAACAAGAGGTAATGAGTGGATGAGAATTTCTCATAAGAAAAGTGGTATATGATGCAAAGAAGAATGTCCCCTTTCTATGCCAACCCCTTCATGTATTGTTTGGAGGGGGATTTCCTGGAATCCATAAGTCTTCAGACCCTCGTTTAGTTTACATACATTGATGACATGTTTGCTGCTGGAATTATGGTGAGACTGAACTGCTAAACTTCCTAGAATCTCTAAATACTGTCTCCCAATTAAATTTCAAATGGTCCTATTCTCAGTACCATGCTACTTTACTTGATATTCATTTCATCCTCAACAAAGTCCAGCTACACACTTCTATCCACATTAATGTACTAACAAATGACAGACATTACACTTTGACAGTTGCTATCCTTCCCATGTCAAATGTTCCTTTCCATACAGCCTTGGAATTAAAGGCAAATATATTTGTTCAGATGCAGACTCTTTACAGCAGTACTCCACCATGCTCATATCTCAGCCTTGACTGGACATAAGTATTCCACCAGCCTGGTTCAAATGAAGATTTCCAAGGCCATCACATCCAATTCTGGTACTACTGATCCTTCCAAAAAATAGCTGTAGGTCACATAACTTGTCACACAGTATTATCCTGGCCTTGAATGTATTTATCAGCTACTCTGACAAGACCATGACTTCCTAAAATAACGCCCCAAAATGAGATCCATTCTATCTGAGATTTTTCCCACTGCATCTAGAATAGTTTCTGGTTGCCCTCCCAAGCTCTGAAATATCCTTGTGGGATGCCATGGTCATTCTGGACTCATCTCCTTGCCCTATGGCTCCTACCTCTGTGGCCATCCATGCTGCAAGACTTTCACTATGCGTCCTCCTACCACTACCCATACTAGCCCTGTAACTGGCAAAACATATAATATCAAAGGGAAACACCTATGAAACAAATGTCATATATTGGTTGCTGTGTAAACACTGTTTGGTTTCCTACATTATCAAGAATATCATCAAGTGGCAGTTAAGATGAATGGGCGTAGACAGAGGGTGTATACTCACAACACACAATATCCTGTCACAGAGTATGCTCTGCAACATGACATTCATGATCATGGTGGCTGCTTCACTACACATGCTATCTGGATTCACCAGTTTCTCAGAACTCAACAGCTCTCAGGTTTTCAGATCTTGTCCAGTGCAGTCCCTAACAATCAGTCTTTGCCTCTCATCCCATCCACTAATTCCCGCCTGACCCTGGCTTCTTACTGAGTTTTCTTAACTCTACTCCTTTTCCTAAACCTCTCCAGTTCCTTTCCCTTCTCCTATCCCCTTTAACTCATCTGCTAGGAGGAGCCCTTGGAACCAAAACCTTGCATAAGTACAAGCTTTCTTTATATGTGTGTTCTCATGCTGCTGCTTGGCGAATAGATTATCTATCTATCTGATTACATTATCTCGTGGAAAAACTGCTTATTTTCCTGGTTATAGTTTGTTGTCAGCAGAGTCAAATGTAGTTTTCGGAATATGGTACATACGGTTGGTTAATGTCTGCAGTAACATTTCTGCTCAGATTATCACTATCAACATTATTATTATTCACCTAACTAGGGTCTGCAGGGTAGTCAAATGGCTGGTATTGCCACTGTGGAGCACAATTCTTGTTTGCATATGCAAGATGAAATCTGTTATTAAGCTGCTGCTTTTTCTGTGATTGATGTGGTTTTGGTTATCTTAAGATTGTTATTATGGGTCCCACATTGCCATTCTGCTGATTGTTTTTATAATTTTCCATATTCTTCCTGTTTCTGTTTATTATTGTTATTATTATTATTATTGTTGTTGTTGTTGTTGGTGGTGGTGGTGATATTACTACTATTATTACTATTTCTTCTACGGGGTGTCCTAAAAAGAATGACCCAATTTTAAATAGAATTATTTATTAGGAAGAAGTGCTTAACACCAACAAATTGCATACTAAATTACTCAGAAAAGACAGAAGTTTATAAAAATTACATCATAAATGTTCAATATGTCCTCCATTGGCTGCCCGGACAACATCTAGCCGACAGCTGAATTCATCCCAAACTGATTGTAAGGTGTCTTCTGTCACTGAAGCTACAGCAGTAATCTTGTCACAAATAATATTTCTTGTGCATTCAGCCACAAATGTGGCTGAGCTCTTTGGAATGCATTTTTTCCATTCACATGATACTAGAAACAACAAAAATTTTATTCTCCCCACGCACTGTCTCTGATTGTTTGCCCAGGGATCTTAATATATGGGATTGAAAATTTGTAATAAATTAAAAGGGAACAAGTTGATGCAGATGAATTTAGATTCACTTAAAAGAAAGCTGTGTGAGGTACTGACACTGAGGTGTTATTAGTCACAGGATGAATTCATGTGGGACAAACTGGAAATTTGAGCTGGATACGATGTGTTACACGTCCCAAAAAATATCCTTATGGTGCTATTCTTTTTAATGTAAAAATCATTGTAACAGTTTTATAAACTATTGACATGTTTCCAGTATGCAAACCAAAAGGATTGCAAATGTACGTCATGAGATGAATAAAATACATCTGCATAATTTACATACACCCTATCTGTATAGTTTCTTTTTGCTTGGATTGACATCTTTAACTACCATAGAGAAATTTTCATCACAGTAATGACCTGCCACATGGGGCAATATAGCAACATCTCTTCTTCCAGCTTTAAAGGCCAGAAAAAAAAGAAAAAATCTCACAGTTGACCAGCGAAACATTAGTTGAAAATGTGAATGTTTGATATATAGTTGTGTACATGTAATTTATATTACGTATTGTACTATTTTTTATACAGTAATAACACTAGTTTTTCACCTCAGCAGTGATACCACTTGTCATTTGTTCATCATAGCCATGGCTTTCTGTTCGCTTCAGTTGACTGACAGTATACAATTTTTTTTTTTTTTTGTATAGAATTTCATCTGGATGAATTGGCCATCTCCAATACATTTTTGATTATTCCAAGTCATTCAGCATCTATCCTTCACATATTACTCCCGCACTTTTGCCAGGGAAGAGGGTGGTCTTGAAGACAACCACCAAAAACAGGCCCTCTTGGAAAACATTTGTGTCATTTGTTTCCAGAGTGTTACTGTTGTCTGAGAGCACCTGTGAAGGAAAACATTTTGTGTCTGGCATGTTCAAATCTGTGCTAAATTTTTAGCTATAGCTATTAAAATGTAAGAGAAGTGTTCCAAATAGTAATATACCTTACTAATATATCAAATTTCCTACAACTTTAAACAGATAACTTCACACTCTTATTTACTATATGTGATAATCTCCAACAAGTTTTAACAAAACTGCCAATAATATTTTGTTATGAACAAAATTCTCGCATATGAGTAACTTGATTGGTGTTACACTGCAACTAAGATGCAAATGTTTTTATGACAGAAAGCACAAATTTAAACTAAATTTTTGTCTACATAGCACGATTGGTTTCTTACAGATTTAAATGCTGTGGTTACGTACTGTCTTGGGCTACATAAGCTTCCCCTGTATCAACAAATGAATACTTACAGGTTTTAAGAACGTAAAAGTGTGAATACATGCATGTGGGCAGGTGTCTGTGGCTGACGTGCATGCAGGTGCAGGCCAAATGACAGATTCTCTCCCTTCCTCACCTGTCCCTTCCCCACACCTTCTCACCACATACTTCCCTTACCATTTCTGTGATTTCATCCTCTGTAATGCGTTAAATTTGTTTCTTATTTCCTAGCATGTGTTATTAAATAAGAAGGCAAGATTTAATAGGATGGTTGAAAAGAGTAGATTCAAAGGTTACTTAAAATGCATTTAATTATTACAAGTCTAATTTACAATGCATTTAATGTCCAGCATAAAATTTCTACATTCAGACAGAACAAACCTTTGGTAACGGCACACATCAATGATGGAAACATCTCTCGCAAACATACGTTGGACCAAGCATCGACATTATGCACCTATAATTTTGCAGCTTCACTTTGAAGATGAGAAAACTCTCATTATGGAAAGTTTGATAAATTCTACTGAATTTTCTTCTCAAAAAGCTTGTGTCTCAGACAAGAATTACATGGTACAGCTATTAATTCCATTTGAAAATTGTCAGGACTCTTATCTGCAAAAGTAGCGAATGGTCTTGAAAAGAAGTCAAAAGATAGGGATAAATTTAACATATCTCCAAATTGCTTGAGGAATTGCTCTTTTATTATAATAATTAGAGAAATATACCCCATGTAATTGCTTTCATGGACAGAAGACTATGTATGGGAATATGCTGCATTCTCTGATGGACAATTCCTTTCCCACAGAGCAACCTTTCTCATGAAAACTCAAACTTTTTCAGACATTTAAGAAAGTACTTGATTTCCACATTGCAAGCTGGTGTTCAAAGCAATAGTACATTTTGTAATATTCACTAAAAATGCCGTTTCTAAAACTCCCTCTGGATCTTCCATTTGGGGTCAGGCTTTCTTTTGCCCTTTAAACACTGATTTATTGCCATAGTTAATTTAGAAATTCTTTCCAGTACATTGCTGCAACTAAGCTGCAAACTTCTCTCTTGTATCAAAAATCTCCATAATCTTCCACAAATTTCTAGTTTAAATGGGACAATTGTCAATGCATTAAACTGTGGGATCTTAAATAACCAACTGTCCGAGTACCTACTTGCATGGTGTCCTCCAATTTTGCTGCCTTAACATGAGATACCTCTAAGTGCAAAATACTATGAATGCTGTACAATTAACAAACAATATTGTGCATTTTTTGTTGTTGAATTCATGCTGCTTGATAATTAATATATTTAAATATTAAAAAAGCCCACACAAGCCAGTTTGGATCAAAACAGAAGTTGTCTCATAATATGAGACATTCTGGAAAAAAATATTGACCAATAGAAAAACAGGTACACCCCAGAACAACGAATTCTCCTTATTGCCTTTCTAACTTTTGTACATTTATTGCGCAAAAAAGGTGCAGACAAGGCATACAAAAGTTGTTTTTGAAGTTTCCATTCTTTGAGACTCTAAGGGTAGTAATGCATACACTTGTGCCTGTTTCTCTGTTTGTCTCCAGAGCAACATCCAATGCGGAATATACATTCCTTGTCTTCTTTTTGAAATGTACATCTGGAGCACTGACCTAGTTCAAATTTGTTGAGGCTTTGTGGCCCACCCTGAAGAAATTTGTTATCTATTTAAGTTGTAACAGACTTCAAATAACTGGAAGATTATATATCCTTCGTTGTTGTCCTTTTCTTTTTCAAGAAGAAAATGTTTGCTTCTCTTCTTGATTCTGTTACATATTTATTCTCTTGGCATTTTTTTCAAATGATCTCTGCATGCTGCTGATGTTGGCTGCTTAACAGAATCAGAATGTACTGATTTTACTAGAGCTGGTGGCTGTTGATGTGGCTTTGTAATTTTGGGAACTGACTGGATAACATTTAGACTTCAAGAATGATTCAGCAAAGAAATCAGTTGTCGTTTCCTTTCAGACTTTATTAAAATAAATCTAGGTTTCAGCTAGTGCCTACCATTATCAGTGCAAAACTACAAGAGGTACATAGTCAGGTGATAATATAAAAAGTTAAAACTTGTTGCATAAACTATACTGCTTATACATTAGATTACATACCACTATTTCATATATCCAATACATGTCCCACTATTTCAGTCCCCATTTGGGCTTCTGTTACAGTTAGTACAAGACTACTGTTTTATGGAGGTCAGCTTTGCAGAAAATACCTTGGTTGGCTGTATGGCCGCCTCTATATGAGCTACACAATAAATAACATTCATAGAAAGGCATTGATCGTTTCTATTAAAAAAACTTTAAATTTGCTTAGTAAGAATACAAAATAAAATAAAAGTAAAGTTATTGTCATTTCTGTCTAAGTTACTGCCACATTTAATAGTAAACATACAAGCTGTACAAAATGCCAGATTCACTCCTTGTGAGCCAATTGTTTTGTTATTCCTTAAAACACATAGGTAACATCAGTTTGGTAAAATATTTAAAAAAAGTTTACAAAATACTAGGAGGCACATGCTGTATGCTGCAACTATTTGAAACAGTTTGGTTTAAATATTTTATCTTTTGTACCATTTCTTTATTTAATCATCACAATGAGGTATGTGGTTCCCCTTATTTCTGGAGAGTTCATAGATGGTGACAAATGTCAGCAAGATGGGTAGTTGATGACACTTGCCTTTCTGGCATACAGCCAACTGATGCGTTCTCAACAAATCCTACCCTCATTATACAGTAGTCTTTTTAGGAACTGTGACAGAAGCTTGAGCAAGGGGGAATGATGTACTAGGACATGTATTGAAACTATGAAATAATGGTATGTAATATAGTACATTAGTGATGTAGGTTACGCCACAAGTTGTAAATTCTTATATTATTGCCTGACTATATACTACTTGTATCTTTTAGCATTGATAATGGCTAGGCACTAGCTAAAATCTAGATTTGCTTTAGTAAAGGAAAGGACAACTGGTTGCTGTGCTCCATCATTTTGAAAGCCATATTACAGTCAATGAGTTCACTCCACATTCTTATGAGAAGCTAACTTCATAAACATTTAGATTCATATTTACTCTATTGTTAGTGTGTTGTATGTCAAACTCCTGGTGTGTTCCAGGTATCATTGTCTCCAATTATTTGCCTGTTACATGGGAAGATTTCTGTTTTCCAGATGCTGTTTATAGCACTTTCCATTGTTACTGCCTTCAAGCAGCTTGTAATTCAGAATAAGGTTTCAACTTGACCTGGTTATTTGAGTACCAGGTTTATATTTCTTGGGAATAAAGAAATTTAGACAGTCCCATTTATTTCACATAATTGGCTGCATTTTATATGTGGAACGGGGTAAAAAAAACAGACGATGCGGACACAGTTTTCACTTGACTTGTCTCTAACACACATGAGATAAGCTGCCCACTGAGTATAATTACAATTAGATCACCAGATCACTTCACAAAGTTGACAAACCTCTTAACAGAAATATAAGGATGAAGCCAGTTACTAGATAGCAAGTCCTAATAAGTGATACTGTGATATATTAGGATATCCATGCTAACGTGTATTTTCTATGAACCATTTTGTGCTAGAAACTTAAGTCATTGTTATGCTGCTGAGCTTAAAGGACAGTATATTCCAGCAAATGAGTGTGTACTTTGTGAAGAGCAGAATCACATAAATGTTACTGCAACAGATACTAGGTTTCAGCGTATAAGCACATACATTCTAACAACTAGAATTTCAAAACTTTTTTAATCAAGGATTCTTGACAATTTCCAACTCCATAAAGGTCTTATTGTCCCGGCACTACATTTCAGGTTTTGTGAGGACTGAGTTCTGACACTTCGCAAGTGAGCTGAGCACTTACTATAGTCAGAATGTTTTATTTGCAAACTCTGCCACAATAGGCAGCTTTCGTTTCCCTTCAGAATCATTTATGGTAACGACAGCCACTTACCAGCAAATTAAATTCAGTGTCATATCAGAACATAAATAGTGATTTTCTCAAATTAAATTCTAATTGTGGTAAGGGAAAGAGTAGTGCTTTCCGTCGTGTGTGTGTGTGTGTGTGTGTGTGTGTGTGTGTGTGTGTGTGTGTTTTTTTTTTTTTTTTTTTTTTTTTTTTTTTTTTTTTTTTTTTTTTTTTTTTTTTTTTTTTCTTCTTCCACAGACACCTGAAATGACCAAGTTCAACCTTGATATGTGAAATGTAACATGCATTCCACTGACTAATTAAAGTTATTTTCCTAGCAGATTTGTAATTTTATGACCAAGAATTATTAGCTGATCATTAAACATTAATTCTCTCTTATTCTATTAGAGTAATGATCTTTGTCTGCTGCATCTGCTTTCATATTCTGACTACTACTTCTGTATATTGTTTTATGCATACAGACAAAACTTTCCCTTTGGCAACTTAACTTGGAGCAGATTGATTTTGAAATAAATTGACACATTGTAAATGTAATTGAGCCTGAGTAAAATGGCAAAAGGGTCACTGTTGATCCTGGCACTTACATTTGACATCAAAATTAAAAAAAAAAAGACATTACATAGTTACCAGTTTCATTCGAGTCAAAGAAGTGAACCTTTCCTGTCGGCAATCTTTCCCGTCGGCAATCTTTCCCGTCGGCAATCTTTCCCGTCGGCAATCTTTCCCGTCGGCAATCTTTCCCGTCGGCAATCTTTCCCGTCGGCAATCTTTCCCGTCGGCAATCTTTCCCGTCGGCAATCTTTCCCGCCGGCAATCTTTCCCGCCGGCAATCGTTCCCGCCGGCAATCGTTCCCGCCGGCAATCGTTCCCGCCGGCAATCGTTCCCGCCGGCAATCGTTCCCGCCGGCAATCGTTCCCGCCGGCAATCGTTCCCGCCGGCAATCGTTCCCGCCGGCAATCGTTCCCGCCGGCAATCGTTCCCGCCGGCAATCGTTCCCGCCGGCAATCGTTCCCGCCGGCAATCGTTCCCGCCGGCAATCGTTCCCGCCGGCAATCGTTCCCGCCGGCAATCGTTCCCGCCGGCAATCGTTCCCGCCGGCAATCGTTCCCGCCGGCAATCGTTCCCGCCGGCACAGAATATCTCTGCAGCTTAGTTCCAGCTCGTTCTCGTACGATATCATGAAAAAGAAAATACATGTATATAGAACAATCAAAGATACCTTTCACACTGGCGCCAATATGATTATTATTGTTTATACTGGTTGCTGGTGAGGAAGAAAGTTAGTTATTAGTATTTTATTCATTATCTCATTCATGAGCAGCCATATCACAGTCGCTCAGGAAAGTTATAATTAAGCTTTACTTGCTTAATCAGAATCAGACGATGACTCTCCATGTGCGCAGCCTTGATGATTCAAAGCGATCTGCAAGCCTGTGTAAATAAAATGTCTTGGTTTTCTTGCATTGTGTAGTCAGTCTGGAAGCCTCAGAGCAAGTGGAAAATTTGCTTTGATATAGTTTAATTATCCAATTAAATAATGGAGATCTTGGTTCTAATAACTGCAGGTTCGTTTCCAATTTATCGGAAGTTCCCTTCTGATTACCAGCAAAATGACACATCCGTGCAAATTTCCGGTTAGAGAATACATATATAATTAAATTCCTTACACACCTTTGATGTAAATGCTCAGTATATATTCTCATGATTAGCATGCAATATATTTCAGATCTCTTTCTTCCAGTAATCTCGATAGCAAAATTACAATTATTCAATGTGGCTATTCAGCATGGAGAAGATCCTAGAAGTCCTCTCAACACACACCAGAGAGAATGTTACAAAGAGTAATGATGCGCTCGCGGAATAGCAATAGTACTGTACTACTTTGTGCATCGATTCTGAGAGTATATAGATGGTCAAGTAGGAAACATAATTCACTCATAGAATTGTGCAGGGATAATTAGTAGAATATAAAGAGATATTACAAGCTCATTGTCGAATTACATGCTTCCCTATAGCAGACAACGTCATAGTCTGACAAGTTGCAGTAACTGAGGCTTGATGAATAATTAATGTGGGCAAGGAAAGGTCATGGCAAGCATTCCAGGACTCTATACATCATTCCACTTGTTCTATGAAAGTATAGGAAAGCATCTATATGATTTCACATACACACATTCATTTACCAATAGCGGCAGAACTGAAACAGAAGTGTCTCCAAACACCACCTATATATATGGCTCAGATACTGGGAGAACATTTTGCAAAAACTGCTGCCACTGCTAGCCAGGATCTGTTATTTTATCAGTACTGTGCATCTGTAGAGACAGGAAAATTAGTCTTGAGATCCAAAAGTTATGAGACTTTCAACTACACTATCTCCATGTGGCTGCAGGAATCAGTAATGTCTGAGACTTGAGCAACTGCACCCAGTCACAACCAAATCTGGTATAGTTTGCTTCAACATTTTCCAACAGCATCAGTGGAAATCCACATCGAATATTTTACTCTAATATGGCAGAGTGACAACTTCCCCAACTCCCTGAAGAGAGGCACTTTTGATACCTTTTTTGAAACGAGGAATGGATCACACCTGACCCAGTAGTTATCAGAGTATTGCCTTAACGAGCTGTCTAGGAAAGACACTAGAGTGAAAGTTAAAATGTCATATGGTCTGGTTTATAGAGAACAGGGGTCCCCTTGGCCTCTCTCACTGTGGCTTCCATAGATTTTGGTGAACCATGGACCAACTGACACTGTTAAAGGAGGCTAATCAATAGTCCTTCCTATGTAAACATCACTCTATTGACATATTCTTCAATATCAGTAAGGGCCCCCCCAGGTGGTCCACAACTCTTTTGTGGATACTTGTGTAGCGAGCATGGGACCCCGAGCTAATGTGGCCTTCCTTCCTTTCCGGGCTGCATACCTTCCCTTTCCGCATCCTTCCCCATCCCCCATCTTTGCCCTCCCCCCATCCCCCTCACCACTGGCTCTTTCCTTCACTTTCTCCCCGTCTGGGAGGATGGTTTGTGCCTACGTCCGGAGACGGACGCTCGTAAATGTACCGCATTCTCTGCCTTCCTTGTTTGTATGTCTTCATCCTTCCTTTGTCCTCCTCTTTTCCTTACCTCTTCTCTTTACCCTTTTCTCCGCTGCGGCGTTTGAGAACTCTCTTGTTTCCTTTCCCTATTGTTGTTTTTCCCTTTCTCTTTCTTCCTCCCTGTGCGTGTCTAAGGGCCGACCCCACGCTTTTTGTGCGTAGCTGGTGATGGGTTAACGCGTAATTCCCCACCCCGGGTAGACAGGTAGAACACTTACGTACCCCCTGGTAATGGCCAGGCCCAGGGAGGGGTGATTACCCGAGCTGATACCTTCCAAAAGTGCCGATTGGTCCCTCCATCCATTTGTCGGGAAGTGTGCCCTGAGGTGTGAACAATCACCTACGGCGGGAGTGCCCTCAGAGAGGACCCCCACAAGGGAGGAGCACGCCATCGGAGACGCCGGTAATCATGGGGGATTCTTCCGCAATGGTTTCCTCACCTTCCACTATGTCTGCTCACAAGCATAAGTTCACTGAGTCTCAGCCACAGTCAGTTCTTCCATCGTTGCCACAGTTCCTTGTTGTTTCTCGGTCTGACGAAGGTCACGACTTCTCCACGGTCAACCCTTTCATTATTCAGAAAGGTGTCGACGCAATTGCAGGTCCTGTAAAGTCTTGTTCCAGATTACAGAATGGCACCTTGTTGTTACAAACAGTCAGTGCCCTCCAGACACAAAAATTGCTGCGTACTTCAATGCTCCACACCTTCCCTGTCCGGGTTGAAGCGCACCGCACTTTAAATTCATCACGTGGAGTCGTTTATACACGCTCCCTCGATGGATTGCCTGATGAAGAAATTCAACACTACCTGTCTGACGAGGGCATAACGGCTGTTCATAGAGTTATGAAAAGGGTTGACATGAACCTCATTCCAACCCGCACTGTCTTCTTGACATTTGACAAAGTTCAACTCCCACCGAAAATCAAAGCAGGCTATGAGATAATTTCCGTTCGCCCTTACGTCCCAAACCCTACGCTTTGCTATGGGTGTCAGCGGTTCAGTCACACCAGCCAGTTATGTTCCAATCCGGCCAAATGTGTTACGTGTGGCAAGGATGCCCATGAGTGTGCTTGTCCACCTCCATCCCCTCGCTGCATCAACTGTATGGTTGACCACGCTGCCTCCTCTCGTGATTGCCCCATTTTTAAGGACGAAAAGCTCATCCAGGAAATTAGAGTAAAGGAAAATGTGTCGACCTTTGCTGCTCGAAAATTATTCGCCAGTCGAGAGCCCACCGTGCCTCAGACAGGAAAATACAGCACTGTCCTTGCTTCTCCTCGGCCAACAAAGGAGGCGGCCACACAGACTTGTGACCTCACCTTTAGTACCACGGCTGTCAGATCGGCCAGTGCAAAGATCGCCCGTTCAAACTCACCACTATCGCCTGCCCACTCTATGGCACACCCTTCATCGGGTTCTGCTAAATCTCGAGCACAAAAGTCAGACACCAAGACTTCAAAAAAAAAAGCATACTCGTGAAGATTTTTTACGTACCCCAACTTCACAACCATCGGTTCTTCCTTCTTCTAAACATCATAATTCCAAGAAGGCTACAAAGAAACCCAGTTCATCTCCTTCTCCGCCAAGGCATGTCCCATCTACAGCACCACCTGGCGGAAATCGACCTCGGCCGTCTTCTGTGTCGCCGAGGCGCACTGCTGGCGGCCGATCAACCGGCCCATCGCTGGTGGCGGGAGCTGCTCCTGAACAACCTATGGATCGGGATCTTCAGCCTTTGGCTGCATGCCATTCCATGCTGTTGGTCGCAAGCTCTGAGCAGTCGTTGAGTTGAGAGCAACTTTGGTCACATTCCTCCATTTTCTGTTCACCCTATGTCCATTATCCACTGGAATATCCACGGCATTCGAGCCAATCGGGATGAATTGCCAATCCCCTTATGATCCTACTCGCCGGTGATCTTCTGTCTTCAGGAAACAAAGCTGCGTCCCCATGACCGCTTTGTTCTCCCTCATTTTCAGTCTGTCCGATTTGATCTCCCCTCTGTTGAAGGCACTCCAGCACATGGAGGACTCTTGATTGTTCTCCATGATACTCTCCATTATCACCCAATCCACTTAAACACTTCCTTCCAAGCTGTCTCCGTCCGTCTTTCCCTTTCTGGATACACGTTCTCTCTTTGTACTGTATACATTCCATAGTCCACACCAATATCACGAGCTGATCTCCTTCATCTTCTTGGTCAGCTTCCACCCCCCTATTTGCTGGTTGGGGACTTCAATGTCCACCACCCGCTTTGGGGATCTTCACATCCTTGTCCACGTGGCTCACTATTGCTAGACATCTTCCACCAAGCGGATCTAGTTTGCCTCAACACTGGGGTCCCTATATTTTTCTCTGCCTCCACGACAAATTTATCTCATTTGGACCTTTCGGTCGGTACTGTTCTGCTAGCTCAGGTCTTCGAATGGTTCGCCCTTGATGATACACACTCGAGTGACCACTTTCCATGTATCCAGAGACTGCAGCCCCATCTGCCATATATGGGCCCGCGACACTGGAAGTTTGCCCAAGCCGATTGGACACATTCTTCGTCTCTAGCGACATTCGATGACAGTCATTTTCCCAGCCTCGACGATGAGGTCACACATATTACCGACGTTATTCTTACAGCTGCGGAACAGTCAATACCACGCAGCTCCGAATTGCCCCGGCGCCCCCCAGTTCCTTGGTGGAACGAAGCATGCCATGACGCATTACGTGAGCGGCGACGTGCTGTTCGCGTTTTCCGCCACCATCCTACTTTGGCCAACTATATCCGCTATAAGCAGTTCCGTGCGCGATGCCGTCGTGTCATCCGCGATAGCAAGAAGGCAAGCTGGAAATTCTTTATTAGGTCATTTAACACCTTCACTCCCTCCTCGGAAGTTTGGAGTCGGCTTCGACGGTTCTCAGGCGCGCCTTTTTTCTCCCCGGTCTCTGGGCTGACAGTCGCGGATGATACATTAGTGGACTCCGTCGCAATTTGTAACTCATTGGGTCAGCACTTTGCTGAGATTTCGAGCTCTTCAAATTACCCGCCAGCATTTCTCCCGAAGAAACGTGCAGCGGAAGCGCGACATCTTGCTTTCTCCTCTCAAAATCGCGAAAGCTATAATACTGTTTTCTCCATGCGGGAACTCCAACATGCACTCTCTTCTTTTTGCTCCTCTGCCCCAGGACTGGATGGTGTCCACGTCCAAATGTTGCTGAATTAATCAACCCATAGTCTGCGTTACCTCCTTCGCCTTTATAATCGAATTTGGACCAACAGTACTTTTCCCAGACGATGGCGGGAAGCTATCATCGTTGCTGTTCCAAAACCTGAAAAGGACAAACATCTCCCCTCTAGCTATCACCCCATTTCTCTTACGAGTAGTATTGCCGATATTGCAGCTTAGGCTGCAGTCTCTCTTCTTCGGCCAGCTATTCGATCGATTCCCTTCACCGATCTACGGAGCGTTTCATGTCGTCGAGTTGTTCTTTTATGGCACGCCCATTGGTCGACACTTCCACATAATAAATTGCGGGACGAGAAAGCTCTTCCTTGTGCTTGGACCTCTTCCTCCCGAACGTGTCGTCGGGAGGAGGTAATTTTAACTAGACTCCGGATAGAGCACTGTCTTTTTAGCTATCGACATCTTTTAAGTGGTGATCGTCCCCCACCCTGTCCCCACTGCTCTCAGCTGTGGACAGTAAGACACCTTTTAATTGAGTGCCCCTATTTTAATCCGTTACGCTCCCGTCTACAGCTGTCGCCTGATGTATCGTCGATATTAGCAGATGACACGCGCTCAGCCGATCGCGTTCTCGAGTTTATTAGTGCCAGTGAAATGTCAGTCATTTGGAGATTTTTTTGGGGACAACCAGCCCCTTCCTGTAGTCGATTTTTAAGCATTCCTTCTGCTTTTAGTTTCTCCAATTTTATGACTTTCGTTCCCATTGCTGCTTTGTTCCATTATAGGTTTTTTACTGTTTCGTAAGTCACGGACCAGGCGCTAATGACCATAGCAGTTTTGTGCCCTAAAACAAGAAAAAAAAACAAAAAAAAAAAATAAAAAAATATATCAGTAAGGTGTAAGATACTGCTTGGAAATGCTGTATTTTGCGCAACTGCATCATTAGGGATTTTGTGTCTACCTCCCCATCTTTATGTGGTCTCTCCTGTCTCAGCCATTTCCAAGGATCCAAGTCAGTAAATCGCTGCCAGATCATTATTATCAGAGTGGTGTCTCCCTGGACAGTGTTTAAAGTGATAACCCTCTTTGCCATAGCCACAAACAGTATCACATCTACGATAATGTGTTCTGTACACTGCTCCTTAATTGTAGACAATTTTGATGTTTTCTGTTCCTCCTCAAATGTTGGAACACAAACACACATCAGTAGCAGTCTTATAGAGGGGTGGGCTGCAAAGATGGGCTTTCTATTTCATGCGAGTGAGTGAGTGTGAATGTGTGTGTGCTTCTTTTTTTTCCATTTTTATTTTACCTGTCTTGCATATAAGGGACACCATCCTACATTTTAGAGACTCGTTGATTTTCCTGGACCTCATTTTCTACTCCTATTGTCACAGTTGCTGCACCTCAGAAGTCTACAAACCAGAACACTCTAGGTACTGAATATCATAAAGTGCCTTAGCCAAGTTCTTAGACAGTGGACAGGGCAGGTCTGTTCGAGATTTATCTCTCTTTATGCTTTTGTGGCTTGACTGTGTGTACCGTGTATTGATTGTTGAGGCCTCATCTTCGAAGATAGTTGACACATTCCCCCATGAGGAGATTTGTCTGGCCATGGGTGCTTGTAGGACCAGACTGATTGCACATCTCTGTGCTGAGGTCAGGGAACCAGTACTCACCATCCAGTGGCAGCTCCTCATGGTGCAACAAGCACATTGTTCCTCACACCTCCAACTTCATCTGCATGCCATACTGGTGCTCATCCATCTCTGGCTGCATTTCTCCAACCGTCCATGAATCACAATTCTGTTAAGGATCTGTCTGGAGTGTATGCTTTGAGTCAGCTTGTGTAGAGCATTTATAACCCCAAATCCAGTGTTCTAACCATCTGCTACCCTGGATACTGCAGACACTCAATGTTATTTTAGATTCAGTGCTTCACAGCAGAGATTGTGGTACTGCTTCTGCTTTAATGTGGTATTTTCTGACATTTTTATGTGAGGACCAAGAGTATATGTAAGTTCAGTCTTGTGGTCTCTGGAGCACATGAGCCTATCTTCCATTACTAAATTTCTTTTATATTGGAATCTCTGAGTGATCTTCACTCTGTCCAACATTTGAACCCAGTAGATCAGTTAATCCAGCATTCCATTCTCAACTGAAACTACTGGGGAGTAGGATTCAATCTGCTCAGTACCAGGGCACATGAAGATTGTGGGAAACTAAATATCTGATAGTCCTCAGGCAGAGCTGTTGTAAGTGACTTACTCAATACTTCGAGCACAGCAGTATATTACCATCAGGTCAATCCTGTGGTTCTCCTACTGTAAGTGTATCTCAGACCAGTTTTATTTTGCCCAACTTGTAGATTTATAGATGCAATAATGTGTGCTGTGTACCATCTGTGTCACTGCAGATATCGCAACTCCTTCTCACATTCCCGTCAAAGTATTTGAGAGCCTCAGTACATAAGCTTTGGTTACCAGTTGGGTTGTCCATTGTGTGGCAACTACCAAGTGTTAGATCATCACTGTTTTTGTGTCAAGAAAGTGGTTGAACGTTACAATGCTGCAGCTTTGGTGTACACCTGTTTCCCTGTGATTACAACTTGTCTTCCAACAAAGGAACATGGGCAACTTATCTGAACTCAAAGTGATGTTCTAAGGCATGTTGACAGGCATGTTAAATTGTGTACATCAAGTGTGTTGCCCTGATCACAGTTGGAGACACAAATCACTCTGGAGCTATATCCCTCACTTTTCCGTGAGGGTGCTAAAAATGCAAAATAATGTGTACTGTCGGCTTGTGCTGTAGCACTTTTGCCTCTGTTCATCAACTGTAACCCAGAGGTAAAAATCGTGACCATTTTGTTTCTTGCAGATGTCTTCATGGAAAAGTCCAACAAGAAGTTTATGTCCTTGACATCATCACTAATTACCACTGCCTTTGCAAGCTAATGCAGGCAATGGTGCAGCACAAGCATATTCAAAAAGTGGTGCATGCAGTCACAGAGAATAACAGGTACACAGGAATATGTGTAGTTAACGTCAGTTTAACAGTGCCAGATTGAAGTGATGATTTGAGATCTTAACTTCCCTAACTGGAATGGTGGAATACAGCAGCAACTGGCACAATTCAGTACTGCATCGTGGAGAAACAGTCTATGTAAGTATGGAGTTCTGTAGATTACCATGTAAGCTGTTGTGTGTTCTTCACACTAAAATATTCATTTTTGTGTACATAATTTTCTACATGGTAAATTTCATTGAAACTAGCTTAAACTGTGTCAAATTACCAAATGCAAAAATATATTTAACATTTTTTTCTTTGTGTCATTCTTCACCCTTCTTTATTTATTTATTAATTTATTTATTTATGAATCTCGAACAGTAGCATTACTTACAGAAAATAATTGCATTAATTTGATTTTGCCTGTTTATTGAAACTAAAGGGAAACTCACCAGTTTGTGCCAAAAATGTTTCACATTTGTGGCACCAGGCTTGGGGTCACACCTTATGGGGCCATGAAAATCATATATTTATAAAAAATCACAACTAGAGATTGGACAAAACACTTCTTCTATTGCAGTCTTTGACCACCTCCCTGTGTGACGTCCCCATTAATGTGACCTCCTATATCTGCACAAGAGGTGAGCCACTCAGATTGTGGGCTCTGAGGGTATTCCTCCATTTCTAAACTTCAACTTACATTTCTGTCTTTCTAATGAATGTTGCTAATATCTCCTAAAGAGAGGAATAATTTTTTTCACTTTTGGTCAGTGAACATCACCTATAGGTAACCCCCCAGGGGTTCCACAACTCTTTTGTGGATACGTGCATAGCGAGCACTGGACCCCGAGCTAATGTGGCCTTCCTTCCTTTCCGGGCTGCATACCTTCCCTTTCCGCATCCTTCCCCATCCCCCATCTTCGCCCCCACCCCCTCCCCCTCACCTCAGGCTCTTTCCTTCACTTTCTCCCCGTCCGGGAGGATGGTTTGTGCCTACGTCCGGAGACGGATGCTCGTAATGTACCACATTCTCTGCCTTCCTTGCTAGTATGTCTTCATCCTTCCTTTGTCCTTGTCTTTTCCTTACCTCTTCTCTTTACCCTTTTCTCCACTGCGGCGTTTGAGACCTCTCTTGTTTCCTTCCCAATTTTTGTTTTTCCCTTTCTCTTTCTTCCACCCTGTGCGTGACTGAAGGCCGACCAATGCATTTTCGTGCGTTGCCAGTGACGGGGTAACACGTAATTCCCCACCCCGGGTAGACAGGTAGGACATGTACATACCCCCTGGTAATGGCCAGGCATAGGGAGGGGTGATTACCCGAGCTGATACCTTCCAAAAGTGCTGATTGGTACCTCCATTCGTTTGTCGGGAGGTGTGCCCTGAGGTGTGAACAATCAACTAAGGCGGGAGTGCCCTCAGAGAGGACCCCCACAAGGGAGGAGCGCGCCATCGGAGACGCCGGTAATCATGGGGGATTCTTCTGCAATGGTTTCCTCACCTTCCACTATGTCTGCTCACAAGCATAAGTTCACTGAGTCTCAGCCACAGTCAGTTCTTCCATCGTTGCCACAGTTCCTTGTTGTTTCTCGGTCTGACGAAGGTCACGACTTCTCCACGGTCAACCCTTCCATTATTCAGAAAGGTGTCGACGCAATTGCAGGTCCTGTAAAGTCTTGTTCCAAATTACAGAATGGCACCATGTTGTTAGAAACAGTCAGTGCCCTCCAGGCACAAAAATTGCTGCGTACTTCAATGCTCCACACCTTCCCTGTCGTCCGCCGCTCGTGGTCTCGCGGTAGCGTTCTCGCTTCCCGAGCACGGCGTCCCGGGTTCGATTCCCGGCGGGGTCAGGGATTTTCACCTGCCTCGAGATGACTGGGTGTTCGTGTTGTCCTCATCATTTCATCATCATCCAGGAAAGTGGCGAAATTGGACTGAGCAAAGATTGGGTAATTGTACGGGCGCTGATAACCACGCAGTTGAGCGCCCCACAAACCAAACATCATCAC
The DNA here is from genome assembly GCF_023864275.1 of Schistocerca cancellata. Taxonomy (NCBI): domain Eukaryota; kingdom Metazoa; phylum Arthropoda; class Insecta; order Orthoptera; family Acrididae; genus Schistocerca; species Schistocerca cancellata. The sequence goes on from NC_064637.1 coordinate 111,803,719, forward strand.
CTTCCCTGTCCGGGTTGAAGCGCACCGCACTTTAAATTCATCACGTGGAGTCGTTTATACACGCTCCCTCGATGGATTGTTTGACAAGGAAATTCAATACTACCTGTCTGACAAGGCGTAACGGCTGTTCATAGAGCTATGAAAAGGGTTGACATGAAACTCATTCCAACCCACATTGTCTTCTTGACATTTGACAAAGTTCAACTCCCATCGAAAATCAAAGCAGGCTATGAGATAATTTCCGTTTGCCCTTACGTCCCAAACACTACGCGTTGCTATCAGTGTCAGTGGTTCAATCACACCAGCCAGTCCTGTTCCAATCTGGCCAAATGTGTTACTAGTGGCAAGGATGCCCATGAGGGTGCTTGTGCACCTCCATCCCCTCGTTGCATCAACTGTATGGGTGACCACACTGCTTCCTCTTGAGATTGCCCTGTTTTTAAAGATGAAAAGCTCATTCAGGAAATCAGAGTGCTGCTCGAAAATTATTTGCCGTTTGACAGCCCACCGTGCCTCAGACAAGAAAATACAGCACTGTCCTTGGTTCTCCTCGGCCAACAAATGAGGCGGCCACGCAGACTTGTGACCTCACCATTAGTACCACGGTTGTCAGATCGGACAGCGCAAAGATCGCCCGTTCAACCTCACCACTTTCGCCTGCCCACTCTAAGGCTCACCCTTCATCGGGTTCTACTAAATCTCGAGCCCAAAAGTCAGACACCAAGACTTCGAAAAAAGAGGATACGCGTGAAGATTTTTTACATACCCCAACTTCACAACCATCGGTTCCTCCTTCATCTAAACATCATGTTCCCCAGAAGGATAATAAGAAACCCAGTTCATCTCCTTGTCCGCCAACGCGTGTCTCATTTACTGTGCCACCTGTCGGAAATTGCACTCGGCCGTCTTATGTGTCGCCGAGGCGCACTGCTGGAGGCCGATCAACCAGCCGAAAACTGGAGGCAGGAGCTGCTCCTGAACAACCTATGGATCAGGATCTTCTGCCTTCGGCTGAATGCCACTCCATGCTGTCAGTCGCAAGCTCTGAGAAGCCGTTGAGTTGACGGCAATATTGCTCACATTCTTCCATTTACTGTTCACCCTATGTCCATTATCCACTGGAATATCTGCGGCATTCTAGCCAATCAGGATGAATTGTCGATCCTCTTACGATCCTACTCTCTGGTCATCTTCTGTCTTCAGGAAAAAAAGCTGTGTCCCCATGACCGCTTTGTTCTCCCCCATTTTCAGTCCGTCCGATTTGATCTCCCCTCTGTTGAAGGCATTCCAGCAAATGGAGGACTCATGATTGTTCTCCATGATACTCTCCATTATCACCCAATCCCCTTAAACACTTCCTTCCAAGTTGTCGCTGTCAGTCTTTCCCTTTCTGGATATACCTTTTCTCTTTGTACAGTATACATTTCATCGTCCACACCAATGGACCGAGCTGATCTCCTTCATCTCCTTCATCTTCTTTGTCAGCTTCCTCCCTCTATTTGCTGGTTGGGGACTTCAATGCCCACCACCCACTTTCGGGATCTCCACATCCTTGTCCATGTGGCTCACTATTACTACACATTTTCCACCAAGCGGATCTAGTTTACCTCAACACTGGGGTCCCTATATTTTCCTCTGCCTCCACGACAAATTTATCTCATTTGGACCTTTCGGTCGGTACTGTTCCGCTAGCTCAGGTCTTCGAATGGTTCGCCCTTGATGATACACACTCGAGTGACCACTTTCCATGTGTCCTTAGACTGCAGCCTCAACTGCCATACATGTGCCCACAACACTGGAAGTTTGCCCAAGCCGATTGGACACTTTTTTCGTCTCTAGCGACATTCGATGACAGTCACTATCCTAGCGTTGACGATGAGGTCACACATATTACCGACGTTATTCTTACAGCTGCAGAATGTTCAATACCACGCACCTCCGAATTTCCCGGTGCCCCCCAGTTCCTTGGTGGAACGAGGCATGCCGTGACACAATACGTGAATGGCGACATGCTCTTCGTGTTTTCCGCCACCATCCTACTTTGGCCAACTGTATTCGCTATAAGCAGTTCAGTGCGCGATGCTGTCAAGTCACCCGCGATAGCAAGAAGGCAAGCTTGGACTTCTTTACTAGCTCATTGAACACCTTCACTCCCTCCTCGGAAGTTTGGAGTCGAATTCGACGGTTCTCTGGCGCACCTAGTTTCTCCCCAGTCTCTGGGCTCACTGTCGTGCATGATACCATAGTGGACCCCGTCGCAATTTCTAACTCATTGGGTCAACACTTTGCTGAGATTTCAAACTCTTCAAATTACCCGCCAGCGATTCTCCCAAAGAAACGTGCAGCCGAAGTGCAACCTTTCGCTTTCTCCTCCCAAAATCATGAAGCCGTAATACTATTTTCTCCATGCGGCAACTCCAACATGCACTCTTCTTCTCGCTCCTCAGCCCCAGGGCCGGATGGTATCCACATCCAAATGTTGCTGCATTTATCAACCCATAGTCTGCGTTACCTCCGTCGCTTTTATAATCGAATTTGGACCGACAGAACTTTTCCCAGATGATGGCGGGAAGCTATCGTCGTTGCTGTTCCAAAACCTGAAAAGGACAAACATCTCCCCTCTAGCTAGCGCCACATTTCTCTCACGAGTAGTGTATGTAAGGTTTTGGAGCGTATGGTAAATTGCTGTTTAGCTTGGTGGCTGGAGGCCCCAGCCTTTAAACACCTGCCCAAGTGCGGTTTCTGAAAGCATTTTTCTGCAGTTGACCATCTTGTTGCTCTCTCCACTTACATCATTAACAATTTCCTCCGGCAACGCCAAACAGTAGCAATATTTTTTGATCTGGAGAGAGCATACGATACCTGTTGGAGGACAGGCATCCTCCGCACACTGTTCTCTTGGGGCTTTCGAGGTCGGCTACCCCTTTTTCTTCGCGAATATATGGCAGAGCGCACATTCAGAGTGTGGGTGAACACTACTCTCTCCTGTACTTTCTCCCAAGAAAACGGAGTACCCCAGAGCTCCATGCTAAGTGTTGTACTCTTTGCCATTGCCATAAATCCAATTTTGGATTGTCACCTTTCTGAAGTCTCAGGCTCCCTCTCTGTGGATGATTTTGTGATCTACTACAGCTCTCAACGGACCAGCCTTCTTGAACGACGTCTTGAAGGATGTCTCGATCACATCCACTCTTGGAGCACCGAAACCGGCCTACATTTTTCTCCCAGTAGGACCGTTTGTGTTAATTTTTGGTGATGTAAGGAGTTTCTTCCACCCTCCTTACATCTAGGACCTGTCAACCTTCCGTTTTCGGACATCGCTAAATTATTGGGTCTTATGTTTGACAGAAAACTGTGCTGGTCCTCCCACGTTTCCTACCTTTCGCGCTCGCTGTCTGTGATCTCTCAACACCCTCCGTGTCCTGAATGGTACCTCTTGGGGAGCAGACCGAGTGGTCCTTCTCTGCCTCTATCACGCCTTAGTGCGCTCGAAATTGAATTGTGGAATCATAGTTTACTCCTCTGCTCGGCCGTCTATTCTTCGTCGTCTCGACTATCCACCACCATGGATTACATTTAGTGTCTGGAGCTTTTTACACCAGCCCTGTGGAAAACCTTTATGCTGAGGCTGCTGCACCTCCGCTGTCCAATCGGCAATCTATCCTTCTAAGTCGTTATGCTAGCAATTACTATTCCATGCCTGCTAATCCAGCCCATGACATTTATTTCGACGCCTCCTTGGATGTAGGGTATGCAGGCCGCCCTTCCTCCATACTACCACCGGGAGTCTGCTTCCATCAACTGCTCCATTCTCTTTCCTTCCACTTTCCTAAAACCTTCTTGACAACTTTGGGTACAGCACAACCTTGGCTCCGTCCCCGGATCAGATTGACCTTTGTCAATTAGCCAAGGATGGTACCCCTTCACTTGTTTATCATTGGGCATTTGCTGCTGTATATGCACAAATGAAGGATGCCACATTTATTTACACAGATGGCTTGAAAACATCGTTAGGTGTAGGGAGTGCCTATATTGTTGGCGACACCCCTAATTTATTTCGGCTTCCCGACCAGTGTTCAGCTTATACTGCTGAGCTTTATGCTGTTCTCCAGGCTGTCCAATACATCCGCCAACATCAGCGGATACAGTATGTTATCTGTTCAGATTCTCTCAGCTCTCTCCTCAGTCTCCAAGCTCTCCACCCTGTCTACCATCTGGTCCACCAGATTCAGGACTGTCCGTGCTTCCTTCACCTGGGGGGCGTCTCGGTTGCATTCCTCTGTCTCCCGGGACATGTTGGTATCTGTGAAAATGAGGTGGCCAACATAGCTGCCAAGGCCGCAGTCTCTCTTCTTCAGCCAGCTATTCAGTCGATTCCCTTCGCTGATCTACAGAGCATTTTATGTTGTTGTGTTGTTCTTTTATGGCACGCCCATTGGTCAACACTTCCCCATAATAAATTGCAGGACGTAAAAGCTCTTCCCTGTGCTTGGACCTCTTCCTCCCGAACGCGTCGTCGGGAGGAGGTAATTTTAAGTAGATTGCGGATAGGGCACTGTCTTTTTAGCCATCGACATCTTTTAAGCAGTGATCCTCCCCCACTCTGTCCCCACTGCTCTCAGCTGTGGACGGTAAGGCACTTTTAATTGAGTACCCCTATTTTACTCCATTACTCGCCCGTCTACAGCTGTTGCCTGATATATCGTCAATTTTAGCAGATGACACACGCTCAGCCGATCGCATTCTCGAGTTTATTAGTGCCAGTGAGATGATGTCACTCATTTGAAGTTTTTTTTTTTTTTTTTTTTTTTACTTTGGGGACAACCAACCCCTTTCTGAAGTGGAATTTTAAGCTTTCCTTCTGCTTTTAGTTTCGCCAATTTGTTTGAATTTCGTTCCCATGGCTGCTGGTTTCCGTTTTCATTTTTTACTGTTTCCTAAGTCATGGAAACAAAAAAAAAAAAACTTATAGGTAAATAGTGACAGTCTTTCTGCCTCCTTGTAATTTTGTTCTTTTGTTGACAGAATTTCCCCTTTGATACAGTCAATATTGTTACAATTTGAGTAATAATACATTTTGCTCAACAAAATTCAGCATCTCACATCACTAGCTCCTTTCAAACATTAAATTATTTATCCTTTGGTCATGGAGAAATGAAGAGTGATAACATCCTTAAATTTTTATTTGCACTGCATAATAATGATACAGGTGGTAGTATACTTGGATGCTTGGTATGTTCTCTCAAAGCATTAAGAAGTGGAGAAACTGAACTGTGTAATCAGACACACTGAGGGTGTCCTGTCGTAGCCATTATCCTGACACTGTGAATAGTACTGACACCATTACTAATGCAGGTTGTTGCGTTACTGCTTGACAATTGATTCTATAGCAATTGGTGGACATTGGAAGTGTGTGTGTGTGTGTGTGTGTGTGTGTGTGTGTGTGTGTGCAGTGATCAACACCTTTATACATTCAAAGCTGTGCTGAAGATAGATTCAATAAATGTTCACGACAGGTGACAAAATTCAAAGAAAAGCCATTTTATCTTAACTGTAGGAGCAGTTAGAGGACAGTAGGTAGGTCTTCCTATCATTGATTGTTGTTGATGATGAACCCAATGAGCAGAGCACGTTAGCTCTTACCAATAGAAAATAGTTGCTGTACAGAATACTGGCACAAGTCCGTACATGGTGAGGAAAAACAATATAGAAAATAATACATGTAACATGAATGGTGACCAATACTGAAACTGAATTCTAACTCGGCCCAATAAATATGCAGCAAGCAATAAATATAGGAATATTAGTTAGTGAATAACCTACATAAATAGCTAGAGGCAGATGTGACACACACATAACTGCCAATTCTGTCAGTTCACGTCAGTGTGCATATGTCATGTTGAATGAGAGCAGCAGTTGGGTGTAGGCATGAGGAGAAGTGACTGCAAAATACAATTATGGAAGATACAAGTGCTGTCTGGTGGAGAGTTCAGGGTCTAGATGGAGGCATGAAGACTGCCAGATACAGCAGTGGCAGTGTTGAGGGGGGCTGCAGCAAATGAGAGAAGCAAGGAAGGGAAAAGGTACAGTCCACACACCACCTTCCTCCCCTAACCCCACCCACCCACAATATCCCCCCCCCCCCCCCCCCCCCCCCATTTGTCCTAATGCCTCCTCCCAGTTTCGTACTCTCTTACCCTCATTGTGTGTCATCCTGTGCCAACACACCTACTCTTCTCTCCTTCCCAATTACCTGCTTCTCTCATTTTCCACTCATCTTGCCCACACCCTGCCCTACAATCCCTTGACACTGCACATGGCAGTCTTTGTGCCTCCGTCTAGTCAGAGCAAACCCCCTCCATTTACCCGTATGTTGCTAGCCATTTCTATTCCCCGCCCCCCTGCATGTTGCTGCTTGTGTTCAACATGAGAGTGGTAATTCATTACGTGCTTCCAGAGATTGCAGTCATGTGCATGAGGTGTGCTTGCTGGCGTGAATGAAAGTGTGTTTTCGTTTCTGATGAATGTGTCGGCAGAAAAAAATTGTAAGAATCTTTTCATTGTGCTTGTCTGTGACTCATTGTGTCATCTTTATGATGAGTAGAAATGTATTATTTTGCTTCTCCAATCCCCAGTTCTCATTGCTTGGTAGGTGTAGACATGATAATTATTTTCTGTGGCAAATTACAGTTTGGTTCTCATATAGCTAAAAATCTTGACACATGATTGTTGGTTATAGGATTAACATTACTTCACTAGTGTGCCACTATAGTCACTGCAACTGCTGTGTATTTAGGGATAAAGGAAGTTAAGAAATGCTAGAATATTGAAGGCAGAGCATTTTCTCAATGTTTTCTAATTCAGTGTAGGAGAAAGAAGCATCCTAACAATAATTGTCATATTTATTCATACAAAAACTGTGGTCCTGTGAAGATCACTCAATGGTTCCACAACATGAAAGTTACTATTTTCATATGATTCAAGAAAATAGATTAAAGAGATTAACTTGTCTAAAAGAAAATATTACTCCTCACTTTCAGTTACTAATTTAGACAGACAGTGAAAAAGACAGTGTTTATAATAGGCTAGACAACAGCTTTGCAGGTGGCAAAGTCAACAGTGAGAGAAAAACTGCATGAGGTGTGACTCTAGCAACCATTCCAACTGCACCATCATTTGTTAGCCATTGCTCCTGCACCCACAGTAGCCTGCATCACTCAGCCATCTACTATTGTGACACTCAGGCAGATTATTTAAGCAGCATTTCTACAAAGATCTTAATTTAACCTTTTAAGACAAATAAATAAATAAATAAATATTTTAACTGCTCATAAAAAAATTCTTCTTTGAAAGAAAGGACAAAAATTAACATAATTGCCAGCACTCTAGTGGCTTTCATGGGTCCCAGCAACAAAAGCCTTTTTCAGAGATAAATGGTTTGAAATAGGAACAATATGTATTGAAGAAGTTGTTTAGCACTTGAAATATTTGTATGAATCATTAAATTAGTTTTTCTCAGATGAACAGCAGATTAAATATCAGATTTAATTGTGTATTAAGAACCCATTTATGGGCATTGCATGACCTTTTACCATTTTGTCAGAAGGATATGAAATTTTTGTTGAATTGACGGTGAGACGGCTTCATCCAATAGAATGTTGACTAGGACAACACGGCAGGAGCACCACCTATATGAAGAGAATATAAGCATCGCTCTAGCTAGCTTCAGCTGAACTAGAGAGCCCCACTAGAAAACGAACCATGATTCATTAATTAAGCCATGACTTGTGACCTATACTTTTTACTTGCATGGAAATCCTATAAATCGAAGGACATTGATTATTTGCATGGCACCAATTCCTTGCGATACTTCACTGTGAAAAGGCAAATTATTGTCAATTTAATTTACTGTAATACATTCCCTTAATATTATTTGCTTGAATATTGTCTAGCTATCCGAGAAAACAGCTTCCTAGGAACCCCATATAAGACAAGTGAGTAGGATCCAACATTGCCAATAAGTTACGGGAGGAAACCCAGTGGCTGGTGGCCACAGAATTTTCTTTTGTGGTTTGCTGACACCTTAATTCTCTCTTGTCTAGCAGGTGTGCTACTTGCTAATCAGTGTTTTCAGGTGGGTATTGCAGATATTTTCTTTGCTTTTTTACTTATTTTTCTTGCTTGCCTTGTCTGTTTCTTGCATTTCTCTGTTCCAAAATGCCCACCTTATCTATCCCACCACCTGCTCAGGTTCCACAGCAGCCAGTGTTAAATGAAATGCAGCTAATGCAGATCTACATCAACATCTACATCCATACTCTGCAAGACACCTGATGGTGTGTGGCAGAGGGATGTTTCAGTTCCAGACTAAGCAAAAGTCTACACTGCTCGACACAGTGCAGCAGCTAATGTTCATTGCTGTGCACCTGACGGAACGAGCACCTCCTACCCCAACACCTATAGCTATTCTGCCTTTTTGCCAGTTTCACGAACAGGAAGGTGAATGGCTCAAGTGGTGGCAACAGTTTGAAGGCCACGTAATTGCTTACAATGTACCAGGTACTGTGAAACATCCCTAATGGTAGGAAGTGCAGTGTTCCATTTATCTCAGAAGTTGTTCCCTAATTCCACGCAGAGTGAACTTCCTTGTGAACAGGTTACAGATTCACTAACTAACTATTATGACCAACAAGTGAATGTGGTAGCAGCTAAAACTTCATTTCAGATGTTATGTTACATGATGCCCGATGTCAAACTCGGAGAACATATTTTGATACAGTCGGGTCCATCATTTCACCAGGCAGTGCAAATACTAGATAAGTAAGATTCAGGTGACCGTTGGCTGATAAATTTGAGCAGCCAGCTATTTGTCAGGTTGAGTTCCTTGTTTGCCAATTCGGCAGCAGCTTGTGCTCATCACACCGAGTAAACAACGCTCCACACTGCGTAAGCAGCTTGCCGCTACACAGGGAAACAGAACTAAGTCTTGCCCTCAGTGTTATTCACAGCACAAACGCCAAGACTGCCCCTCCTGAAAAGCTCAGTGTCCTGCTTGTGGCAAGAAAGGACAGGTGCAATCTCTATGTTTGCAATAGAACAAATATAAGAATTTGGCCCCTTCACAAAAGTCTAGTTTCACAAGTAATCAATGCAGTGTACTCAAAACCTACTGCAGGCATCAGCAAAACTATCAAACGAGCAGTTACTTCAGAGCTACGCCACACCAACAAGCTTTTTGTTCATTTGCATCTTGTTGGTAAACATGTGAAATTTCAGTTTGACATGGGTGCTTGTGTTAAATTACTGAATCGTAACATGAACTGTGAGGCTCTCCGTGCCTATCTGAAACTAGCATGCACCTAACAGCTTATAATGGACAAGACCTTCCCATTCTTGGAAAATGTACTTTGTGTGCCATTTATCACTCACATATGCGAACTGTGACTTTCACTGTTCTACAATTGCGTAAATGTGAGAACATATTTGTCCTTGATTCATTTAATTTGCTTAGCTTTAAAATTCAGGACAATTTGTTGTCAGTGGCTCTATTCAACACAGAAAGACAGTGTAGCTAGCTTGTTGAAAGAATTCCCTGAACTCTATTCTGAAGGGTTAGACAAGGCTAACAATTTTGTTGTGCATATTACTACAAAAGACAACGCACAGCTGAAATTTTTCTGGGACAGAACTGTTCCCATTGCATTATACAACTACGTGGCTGCTGAACTTGAAGAATTAAAAGATTGCTGAGGTATGGCGCCCATACATGCTAGTCGGTGGGCAAGTCCACTGGTTTTGATCCCCGAACCTTCAGGTCGCATTTGCCCCTTTGTTGACTTTAAGTCTGCCGATAACCAACAAACTGTGGTTGATATTTATCCATTGCCACAGCCAGAGGAACTCGTGGACAGATTTTGCACTGTTCGCTACTTTTCAAAAACTTACCTGCATGACAAGTATCTTCAAATACTGCTTGATGAAGAATCTCAAAAGGTGTGTGTCGTGAATACTGATTTGGGTCTATTTAAATACATGCATTCGCCTTTTGGCAGTGCTTCTGCACCCACCATTTTCCAATGGTATTTAGAACAGCTGACTGCACTAGTGCCATACTGTTCAAACTAATTTGGACAGCATTGTTGTAGCACACCTGAAGAACACATTGCAAATTTGCATGCTATGTTTCATGTGTTATCTGATGCAGGACTAAAAATCCTGGGAGCGGAAAGACTTACCTTGATTGAAATGAGATCCATCCTTCATGAAATCCACTCCACCAAGAGTGTCTTTCCGCCGTCCACCTAACCTTCGTAACCTGTTAGTTCATCCCTAGTCAACATTCTATTGGATGAAGTCCTCTCACCGTCAATTCAACAAAAATTTCATATCCTTCTGACAAAATGGTAAAAGGTCATGCAATGCCCATAAATGGGTTCTTAATACACAATTAAATCTGATATTTAATCTGCTGTTCATCTGAGAAAAACTAATTTAATGATTCATACAAATATTTCAAGTGCTAAACAACTTCTTCAATACATATTGTTCCTATTTCAAACCATTTATCTCTGAAAAAGGCTTTCGTTGCTGGGACCCATGAAAGCCACTAGAGTGCTGGCAATTATGTTAATTTTTGTCCTTTCTTTCAAAGAAGAATTTTTTTATGAGCAGTTAAAATATTTATTTATTTATTTATTTGTCTTAAAAGGTTAAATTAAGATCTTTGTAGAAATGCTGCTTAAATAATCTGCCTGAGTGTCACAATAGTAGATGGCTGAGTGATGCAGGCTACTGTCTTCTTCAACCAGCAAGGGCTTATGGCACCAGGTCTTTGCTACTTTAGATGATTATGATCTCCAGACTCCACTCTAAATTTTCATCCAGGACTTCCTGTCATACCTTATTGTTTTGGGTTTGTGTTGGTACTTCCCACAGTATCCCCCATATCCAAGAGAATGGGATCGGAAAGGTGCAGGCATGAGCCATCACCCATGGCTTGCGACTTTCTGCAACTGAGACTGACATCGTGTACTTCTGTCAACCCCCTCAAGGGGGTCGTTAGCGCCTGCGTCCGGAGACGGACGGTTCCACGACTTCTATTTGTGGTCATTTTGCTTTTTCACTTGTCGTTTCTTCCTTCCATTGGTTGGTTCCTTTCTTTGCTCTTCTCCACCTCACTGTCTTCCTTACTCTTTCCCTTGTCTTCTTCTCCTTGCCTTCTCATTGCCTTCTTCTCCTTGCCTTCTCATTGCCTTCTTCTCCCTGCCTTCTCTGGTCTCCGCCTCGGCGTTTGAGAGTCTGTTCTCTCTCTGCCTCTCTCTCTTCTTTTTCCTCTTCTTCCTTCCTCCCTGTGCGTGCCTGAAGGCCGACCCACGCGTTCGCACGCGTAGCTGGTGACGGGGTAACGCGTAATTCCCCGCCCTGGGCAGACATGTAAGGCACGCACGTACCCCCTGGTAAAGACCAGGCCCAGGGAGGGGTGATTGTCTGAGCTGATACCTTCTGACCATGCCGATTGGTCCCTCCATCTGTTTCTCGGGAGGTGTGACCTGAGGTGTAAACATTCACCTAAGGCGGGAGTGCCCTCTGAGAGGGTCCCCACAAGGAAGGAGCACACCATCGGAGACGCTGGCAGTCATGGGGGATTTCTCTGCAATGGATTTCTCTTCTTGTTCTCTCTTGACTTCTGTCCAAAAACGGAAACATGACCAGCCAGCAGTGACAAAAGTACTGCCGCCTGCCCCACAGTTCCTCGTCATTTCTCTATCTGAGGACGGAAAGGATTTTTCCTCTGTCAACCCTTTCGTTATCAAGAAGGGCGTAGATGCCATAGCCGGATCTGTCAAATCTTGTACCAGGTTGCGTCACGGTAACTTATTACTAGAAACTGAGAGCGCCTTTCAGGCACAAAAACTGCTTCGGGCCACACTCCTGTACACGTTCCCTGTCCGGGTGGAGGCTCACCGAACTTTGAATTCGTCTCGTGGTGTAGTCTATACTAGCTCCCTCGACGGATTGACTGACGACGAGATTCAATCTTTCCTCGCTGAGCAGGGCGTGACGGCTGTCCATAGGGTCATGAAAAAGGTCAACAATGACCTTGTACCGACCTGGACACTTTTCTTGACCTTCAATAGTGTTAAGCTGCCATCGCGCATCAAGGCGGGCTACGAGGTTATTTCTGTTCGCCCCTATGTCCTGACACCTACGCGCTGCTACCAGTGTCAGCGTTTCAATCACACTTGACAGTCTTGTTCCAATGTGTCACTTATGGCAGGGATGCCCATGAGGGTGACTGTCCACCTCCGTCTCCTCGTTGTGTGAACTGTCAGGGTGACCATGCCACATCCTCCCGCGACTGTCCTGTCTATAAGGAAGAACACTGTATCCAAGAAATTCGGGTCAAAGAGAAAGTGTCCACCTTGGCTGCTCGCAAGCTATTGGCTAGTAGGAAGCCCACGCTGCTCCCAGCGGGAAAATACATTACTGTCCTTGCCTCTCCTCGGACTACCAGGGAGGTGGCAACCCAGACATACTACCTGACCTTCAGCACCACGGTCGATCGTTCGGCCAGTGCTAAGATCGCGCGGTCGACGTCTCCTCTTTGTCCCATCACCCACAGACACCAGCCCCTTCATCAGCATCTGCTAAGACGAAGACCCAGAAGTCTGATGTATGGGCCTTCAAGAAGGAACCGTCCTGTGCAGACTTCCTACGTACCTCGACCTCCCAGCCTTCGACCGGTACTTCCACCAAACGTCCTTCCAAGAAGGCTCATAGGAAGCACAGTTCTCCTTCTCCGCCATGGCGCATTTCTTCTCCTGTGCCACCCAGCGGTTGCCGCCCAGGCCGTCATCCGTTTCGCCTGGCCGCACCGCTGGTAGCCGAACATCTGGCCGTTCACCGTCGGAGGAAGCTCCCCCTACTGGCCATCTTCCCAAGATGGCCAATGAACCTATAGACCCAATGGACGATGACTGTCCGCCTACTGATAGCGGCGGCAGTGCTCGCTTGAAGCCAGGCCCTCAGCGGCCTTTGAGGTGACCCCTTCTTTCATCTTCCTTTTCTTCTTACGATGGCACTTATTCACTGGAATATTTGCAGCATTCGCTCCAACCGAGAGGACTTGAAGTTGCTACTCCTATTGCACCGTCCGCTCGTCGTAGCCCTTCAGGAAACGAAGCTACGCCCGTGCGATCAAATTGCCTTGGCACACTACACCTCTGTGCGTTTTGACCTACCCCCTGTGGTAGGTATTCCGGCTCATGGAGGGGTTATGTTGCTGGTCCGGGATGATATTTACTGCTATCCCATCACATTGCACACTGGCCTGCAGGCAGTTGCCATCCGCATTACTCTCCCCACTTTACCATTTTCCATTTGTACCGTTTACACTCCATCGTCATCTGCCGTTACCAGGGCAGACATGATGCAACTTATTGCTCAGCTACCTGCACCATTTTTGTTAACTGGTGACTTCAATGCCCACCATCACCTTTGGGGCTCTCCAGCATCCTGCCCGAGGGGCTCCCTGTTAGCAGACCTTTTCAACCAGCTCAATCTTGTCTGCCTCAATACTGGCGCCCCCACTTTTCTTTCGGACACATCTCACACCTATTCCCATTTAGACATCTCTATATGTACTCCCCAACTAGCACACCGGTTTGAGTGGTATGCACTTTCTGATACATATTAGAGCGACCACTTCCCATGTGTTATCCATCTCCTGCAGCATACCCCCTCTCCGTGCTCATCTAGTTGGACCATCTCCAAAGCAGACTGGGGGCTCTTCTCTTCCAGGGCGACCTTTCAGGATCAAACCTTCACAAGCTGCGATCGTCAGGTCGCACACCTCACGGAAGTCATTCTCGCTGATGCTGTATTCCATCCCTCACCCTACTTCTTCTCCACATTGGGTACCGGTCCCCTGGCGGACTGCAGCATGTAGAGATGCTTTACATGCTCGTCGACGTGCTTTACGCACCTTTAAACGCCACCCTACAGTGGCGAATTGTATCAATTATAAACGATTACGTGCACAGTGTCGTCATATTATTAAAGAAAGCAAGAAAGCCAGCTGGGCTGCTTTCACAAGCACCTTCAACAGTTTTACTCCTTCTTCTGTTGTCTGGGGTAGCCTGCGCCGGCTATCTGGCACTGAGGTCCACTCACCAGTTTCTGGCTTGACGGTCGCGAATGACGTCCTTGTGGCCCCTGAGGATGTCTCCAATGCCTTCGGCCGCTTTTTCGCAGAGGTTTCAAGCTCCGCTCATTACCACCCTGCCTTCCTCCTCTGCAGACAGGCAGAGGAGTGTAGGCCACCTAACTTCCGCTCCTCGAATCGTGAAAGTTATAATGCCCCATTCACCGTGCGGGAACTCGAAAACGCACTTGGCCGATCACGGTCCTCCGCTCCAGGGCCTGATTCTATTCATATTCAGATGCTGAAGAACCTTTCTCCTGCGGGTAAAGGTTTTCTTCTTCGTACTTACAATCGCATCAGGATTGAGGGACATGTTCCCACATGCTGGCGCGAGTCTATTGTTGTCCCGATTCCTAAGCCGGGGAAGGACAAGCACTTTCCTTCCAGTTATCGACCCATCTCGCTTACCAGCTGTGTCTGTAAAGTGATGGAGCGAATGGTTAACTCTCGATTGGTTTGGCTGCTCGAGTCTCGACGCCTACTTACCAATGTACAATGTAGATTTCGTAGGCGCCGCTCTGCTGTTGACCATCTGGTTACCTTGTCGACCTTCATTATGAATAACTTCTTGCGGAAGCGCCCGACCGCGGCTGTGTTCTTTGATTTGGAGAAGGCTTACGACACCTGTTGGAGGGCGGGCATTCTCCGCACCATGCATACATGGGACATTCGCGGTCGCCTCCCTCTTTTTATTCGTTCCTTTTTAATGCATCGACAGTTCAGGGTATGTGTGGGTTCTGTCCTGTCAGACACCTTTCGCCAGGAGAATGGGGTGCCACAGGGCTCAGTTTTGAGCGTCGCTCTCTTCGCCATCACGATCAATCCAATAATGGATTGCCTCCCAGCTGATGTATCAGGCTCCCTTTTCGTGGACGATTTTACCATCTATTGCAGCGTGCAGTGTACACGTGTCCTGGAGCGCTGTCTTCAGTGTTCTCTCGACCGTCTTTACTCCTGGAGTGTCACCAATGGCTTCCGTTTTTCTGCCGAGAAGACGGTCTGTATTAACTTCTGGCGCTACAAAGAGTTTCTCCCACCGTCCTTACGACTCGGTCCCATTGCTCTCCCAATCGTGGAGACAACAAAATTTTTAGGTCTTACATTTGACAGGAAACTTAGCTGGTCTCCACATGTGTCTTATTTGGCTGCCCGTTGTACCCGTTCTTTAAATGTCCTCCGTGTTCTCAGTGGTATGTCATGGGGAGCGGATCGAACCGTCCTGCTTCGTCTATATCGGTCGATCGTCCGCTCCAAGCTGGATTATGGGAGCTTCGTATACTCCACTGCACGGCCATCTATCTTACGCCGCCTCAACTCCATACGACATCGGGGTGTACGACTTGCGATCGGAGCATTTTATACTAGTCCCATAGAGAGTCTTCATGCTGACGCTGGCGAATTGCCACTCACCTACCGGCGCGATATACTGCTTTGTCGGTATGCCTGTTGGCTACTGTCAATGCCCGACCACCCGTCTTATCGTTGCTTTTTTGACGACTCTCTCGACTGTCAATACGGTATGTATGTCTCTGCCCTGCTACCCCCTGGAGTTCGCTTTCGTCGCCTCCTTCAACACCTTAATTTTTCACTCCCTGCAACCTTTCGAGTGGGCGAGAGCCACACGCCACCTTGGCTCCAGGCTCAGGTCTGCGTTCACCTTGACCTCAGCTTGCTCCCAAAAGAGGTTACCCCCGGTTCGGTCTACCACTCCCATTTTGTTGAACTTGGTTCGAAGTTCATCAATATGACCTTCATTTATACAGATGACTCAAAGACCGATGACGGGGTCGGGTGTTCCTTTATTGTCGGGCCACAAAGTTTCCAATACCGGCTCCATGGCCATTGTTCGGTCTTCACAGCTGAGCTCTTTGCCCCCTACCAGGCTGTTCTTTACATCTGCCGCCACCGACATTCTGCTTATGTCATCTGCTCCGATTCCCTGAGCACCATCCAGAGCCTCAGTGATCAGTATCCGGTTCACCATTTTGTGCACCGGATCCAACACTCTCTTCAGCAGCTGGTGGACGTTGGTTCTCCGGTTAGCTTTATGTGGGTCCCTGGCCATGTCGGTATCCCTGGGAACGAAGCTGCAGATGCTGCGGCCAAGGCTGCGGTCCTCCAGCCTCGGACAGCTTCTTGTTGTGTCCCTTCGTCGGATTGTAGCAGGGTAATTTGTCAGTGCATTTTATCGCTGTGGCATGCCGATTGGGCTGCACTTACAGACAACAGGCTTCAGGCCTTGAAACCTCTTCCTGCGGCTTTGACGTCCTCCTCCCGCCCTTCTCGGCGGTAGGAGGTCGTTTTGGCCCGGTTACGCATTGGACACTGCCGGTTCAGCCATCGCCATCTGCTGACAGCTGCGCTGGCACCGTTCTGCCCATGTGGGCAATTGGTGACGGTCCGCCACATTTTAATGTCCTGTCTGTATTTTAACGCACTGCGTCTAGATCTTAACTTGCCATTTACTCTAGATGCCATTTTAGCGGATGACCCATGAGCAGCTGCTCACGTTCTTCGTTTTATCAATTTGACAAACCTCTCTAAGAACATTTGATGATACTGTTTTTTAATCCTATGCCTGTCAGTCTGTCTTTTATCGTGTTTTCCCTTTTAGTTGTTGTTTTAAACTTGTGCCTCGCGGTGCATTCTTAACGTAGTCAGGGCACTAATGACCATTAAGTTGTGCCCCCTAAAACCACAAAAAAATTGGCAATGCCCCTAAGCATCTGACTACCACCCAGACATGGTAATCCAACACTCCGGCAATGGCAGCCCCAATGAGGGACTACCATTGCAATCTGCATCTGGTAGATCCCCTGAACTTCAGTTCTTCCCTCTTCCACATCTCCTCTGGACCCACTCACATACACCTCCACAGAGCATACCTTGGCTTCAGCTTCATCTTGACCTATCACAATGTGCAAAACACATGGCCCATCCTAAGGCCTCGTACTGCAAATTATTCTCCATCCTTGGTGCATCCCAGAGTTCAGAAGTTGTCTATACTGACAGCTCAGTGGGCACTGGTCATCTAGGCTTTGCTTATACTTGGGCAGGAGATTCTGAACTGCTCTCCTTGCCAGATGGCTGTAATGTATTCACTGCAGAGTTGGTATCCACCTCTGATGCTCTGGGGCATATCCATTCCTGCACTCCCTGAGCAGTTTGCAAACCCAGCTAGTGCTAGGCAAAAGCAATGGGTCTGTCTTGTTAACCAATTTGTGTGAAATCACAGTGCTGATTCCTTAGGAACAAGCATCAACTCGCAAAACTACTGGTTTTGCTGGGTCAAAATGCACTAAACATCTGTCACTAAGCAAGGCATTTTTGAGTTTCCAAAATCTGTCTTGACAGGTCTTAGCCCAAAAAAAGATACATTGTTGTGATGCCAACAATGCAACGAAGCCACGATTTGTGTGGCACTTGGTATGAACTGAATGTAGTATGTCATCTTGTCTAGTACTGACTGAAGTTCAGACACATTGCGGGGAATAGACAGGTCACAGATTGCAACAAATGAGGCTGGAGGGGGTGCACACCCTAAGTATTGTAGTTCAGTGTGTAAAAAGTCACACCTTCAAACAATGGAATATCCAGGATGGAATGTAACAATGCGAGAGAAGGAAAGTTGCTACTCACCATATACTGGATATGCTGAGTCGCGATAGGCACAATAAAAATATTCACATAATCTTAGCTTTCAGCCATTAAGGCCTTTGTCAGCAGTAGACACACACACACACACAGACACACACACACACACACACACACACACACACACACACAGACACACACACACACACACAGACACACACACACAGACACACAGACACACACACACACACACACACACACACACACACACACACACACACACACACACACAGACACACACAGACACACACACACACACACACACACACACACAGACACACACACACACACAGACACACACACACACACACACAGACACACACACACACACAGACACACACACAGACACACAGACACACAGACACACACACAGACACACACACACACACACACACAGACACACACACACACACACAGACACACACACACACACAGACACACACACACACACACACAGACACACACACACACACAGACACACACACACACACACACACACACACACAGACACACACACACAGACACACACACACAGACACACACACACACACAGACACACACACACAGACACACACACACACAGACACACACACACAGACACACACACACACACACAAGCGCAACTTGCACACAGGTCTGCAGTCTCAAAGAGCTGAAACCACACTGCGAGCAGTAGCACCAGTGCATGGTGGGAGTACCGACTGGGTGGGTGTAAGGAGCCGGCTGGGGCGGGGAGGGGGAGGGATAGTATGATGGGAGTGGCAGACAGTGAAGAGTTGCAGTTTAGACGGAGGGCTTACTTCACTGTCCTACCCACCATCCTTCCCACCCCTCCTACTGTGGTATTCCGCTGTCCACCGAACCTACACAATATACTTGTCCATCCTTACACAACCCCTGCTCCCAATCCCTTACTTCATGGCTCATACTCCTGTTATAGAACTGGATGCAAGATCTGTCCCATATGTCCTCCTACCACCACCTACTCCAGTCCGCTCACTAACGTCACCTATCCCATCAAAGGCAGGGCTACCTGTGAAACAAGTCATGTGATTTACGAGCTAAGCTGCAACCACTGTGATGCATTCTACATGGGCATGCCAACCAACAAGCTGTCTGTCTGCATGAATGGTCTAAGTTTATGGTATTGTCAGTATATTTGGTATGAACTTCAATTATTAAACAGTGTTTTGATACAATATGTTCAGGACTTGCTGGTTTATTTGTCACAATTTTCATTTAATAAAATATTATTAACACTGCTTTGCTTCTGTTTCTGTTGTTATCAGACTTAATGTTAATTAAGAAATAATGTCTTTGTGGTGATACTAAAAAGACAGATTTCCTGTATTTATTCATTTTTTAAATTGTGTTATGGATTTTGCAGTAATTTGTTGATTGCAGAAACAATATTCAAGGATTGCACAGTTGCTAAAATAGTTACTAAGCGAGAGCTTGAACTTGTTAACAGGAAAGACAATGTCCTTCTATCACAGTCGATGTAGAAACTGCAGAAAGGTACCTCTTACTAAAGTGACCAAATATTTGGTGTCATGTTGTATGTTATGTGTCCATGTCATGTCTTGAAATTGTCTAATACTTTCATTTTGATCCAAACTATAACCATGGAAGTTGTATTGTAATAAGTATTGATGGCTCAAAATACCACATGTATGTAAAAAAGTGGCACTGCTAGTGACTGAAGGGATTGACTTTCTCCAGAAAAAATTGAGGAACCATACATTCCCATCTATCCCTTAAGCTTATGCCAATACAATCTGTTTCATATTTCACACTAGAAAAGTAAGAGAGTTAACAAAAGGGAAAACAAAAATCTGAAATAAGATGCAGGGAAGTTCCCTAATTTTAAGAAGCAATTAATTATGCAATGATTCTATCTTGAGTAGGATTTCAGTTTCTAATGTGATGAGAGCCTCAAGAAACTGGTCATAAGTATGAAAACTGATTCTGTTTCCTAGTCTCAACCCCTCTTGTATATTAAAAGTATTAGATTGCTGGATAGCTCTTCTGACAATGATGATAGTACATATTTTTAGGTGTCAGTGCTTGTAGTTATGTGATGAGAGAAATACATGAAATTTAAAGAATTCAGATTTTCCTACTTATTTGGTTGGTGCCTCATTCTGCTTTTGGTTTCTTCAGCTGTTTTCAAAAGTTGGGCAGTGGGTTGTTCAGTTATTAAACTGGACACAAGATGTTTTTCATTTTTTTATATCCAAAAGACATGTCATCCCTTCATTACTGCTGTATATCAACCACAGTTTATAAAAACACAGTTTGTTGTGCAGCATAGCCAAGCATCAAAGCATAAGAAGCTACTAGCTTCCACCACTCATGTCCCTCTCAAACCAACTGACAATGCATTTCCCTTTCCTTAGCACACAAAAATGGATGCTTTACAGAATGCTGGTAATGCCACATTTACTAGTCATTTTAACTGTTTTGTTTTAATAACTTTAGTTCTTGGAATTATGTTTTGTTTTGTTAGTTGTATTTAGTTTTTATAATAAAGGGGATAAGTGAAGACATTAATTAAGTTAGTCAAATTCAATTGATCAATCTTTGAATTGTAGTTTAATAGAGGTCATTTAGAACTATAAATACAGTTGTGCAAATATGTCTTGGGTTTTACATGCACTAATAAACATTTAAATGTAGTTATACCTATTTAGTATAAATACAAAAATTGTAGAGAAATTATTGTACAGATACACAGCATTTTTCTGTTACGTTTTAAAATTGGGATAATTATGGCATGGATTATATTTCCTTGCACTGACAGTCATTAGTGTTGCTTTGGATATCTGATTTGGTCTACATTTTGAAATGTAGTTGCAATGTGAAGAAAATGGTTTGTGGTCACAAAAGTGATTTGTAAACAATTTTCTTTGTAGCTTGATTGCACTTCCATAGTGTTCTACCAATCAGCTGAAGTCTACCACCTGGTTTACTCTTGACTGAGCATATATGATCATCCCATTTCACGTACCAAACTGTGTTTCATCCAGGTATTGGTATGCATTGGTTGATTCCAGCTCTTACTCATTCATGTCATAGTCCGAGTATGTGACATTTTTTTTCATATGTGAAGTGCACAATTTTACATTTCTGCATATCCAAACAAAGTTTCCAATATTTGCCCCACTTTGAAAACTTGTCAAGTTTTGAATGAATATTTATGTTGCTTCTTTCAAACAATATTTCATTACAGATAACTGCATCATCTACAAAAATTCTGAGGTAACTATTAGTATTGTCTGCAAGGTCATCAGTATAAAACATGAACAGCAAGGGTCCCAGAAAATTTCCTTGGGGGGTACCTGAAGTAACTTTTACATTTGACAATGACTGCATCTGAAAACACATGCTGTATTCTCCCAAACAAAACATCCTCAATCCAGTCACAAATTTCACTTTATATACCATGTGATTGAACTTTCAGCAAGAAGCATAGGTGTGGTACTGATTCAAATGCTTTTCAGAAATAAAAAAATACAGCTATCTCACTGCCTTGAACCAAAATGTTCACTATTTCATCTGAGAAAAGTGCCAGTTGGGTGTCACACAATCACTGTTTTTGGAGCCAATGCTGGTTAGTATTGAGTAGGTCATTCTCTTCAAGATACCTCATAATCTTTGAACACAAAATTTGTGCCAAGATTTTACAACAAATCGTTGTCCAGGATATTGTAAGGTAGTTTTGTGGCTCATTTCTACTACCCTTCTTATAGCCAGGTGTGACCTCTGCCTATTTCCAAGAACTGGGCATCGGTTTCTCTTCACAGGATCTATAATAGATTGCAGGTTTAAGAGGACTAACTAAGCCACAAGTTCAGTACAGAATGTGGCAGAAATTCCATCAAGCCCTGCAGCTTTGTTTAGTTTCAACAATTTTAGCTGTTGTTCAATACCACTTATACTTAATACTTGTTCCATTCATCTTTTTGTATGCACGACGATTACACTGGGGCAATTCTCACGAGCTTTTCCTTTTTAAATTCATATTTGAAAAGTGTTAAGAATTTCAGCTTTTGCTTGCTACCCTCAATTTCAGTTCCTGTTTGAATCTCTAGGGACTGGACACTAACTTTGGTGCTACTAACAAACTTTTCATACAACCCGAATTCCTTTGGGGTTTATGAGATATCGTTTGACAATATTCTGTTATGATAGTCATTGGAATCATCATGCATTGGGCTCTTAAATGCATTTCATCAGGCAGCTCACTGCCTATAGCCCTATGCTTTGTTTTACACTTATTTTGCATTAATCTCTGTTTCTGTAGAAGTTTCTTTACAGTGATTATATACGATGGAATTCCCTCTCCTTATGAACTTTTGTAGAGGGTACATATCTATTCAGCATGTCATCAGCTATTCTGTTAAACTTGGGCAATAGTTTGTCTACACATTCCTGTCCTGTGCTGAGAGATTAAAGTTCCTCATTGAGATAGGACGTTACAGATTTCTTATCCAGTTTCTTAATGATGGGTTAGTAATTGAAAAATCAATGTGCTAAATTTCTCTTGCAACAGTCAACATATGAAAGCTGCGATCCTGTTATCTGGGAAGTATTTACAAATATTTTTCAATAATATTATGTATATATTATATATGTGGAATGGGAGAATTAATTTAGAAATGATGACAATCACACAGGCACATAAACACTCATTATTCACACATCAAACTTGCGAGTGAAATGGGAGGAAATGGGTGTGATGAATAAAGGCCATTTTGCTCTATGAATGGTGGGGGATGTGGCATTGACCAAAGAAGCAAAACCTTTATAAGTAAACCTGCTCTATTTTCTGTTTCTGGTAATCATCATCTTTAGTTTTTCTTATTTAAAAAGAAGCCACTTGCAATGTAACAATTTAAAAAAGGACCCAACAAATGTTTTAAGTGTTTGAATTATGCCAACACTTTTCTTAAAATCAGCTGTGGCTAATTGTAGAAAACTATACCCTCTCTCACATCCTTTCCTTATATTATGAGAGTGACTTCAGTACTAAGATATTTTAACTGTAACGCTTATTTTACAGCTACTCCTGCTGTCAGATGACTGCAGAAAGTTTTATGGATGTCAAAGTCCTCTTACACAAGCAGTCTCTGGTAGAACTGGACACCAACACATTTGGCCAGAGTCAAGGTGGTGATGCAGCTGTTGCAGTGCCTCCTGGATCAGGAATCTGCCGAACACTACTGTCTGTGTGACCCTGCCAGCATTGGCGAAAAAGTGCAACAGCTGGAGGTGAGTCCTTAGTGTGGGTTTCTAGTAGATAGTAACTGGCATGTTAAAGATTGGTGACAGGTGGCTCTGCCTTTTTTTTAGGTTTGAATACAACAGACAAAATATCCTGCAAGACAAATTTTGTTTTTATATTTCTATATTTACACCTTGTGACAATGTACTGTGTGTGACAAATTGTTTCCAAATAAATGAAATGAAATGAGATTAGATTCAGCTGTCATTACATGTTAACACTTCCACATAACTTGTGTTAAAAGATTTGTGTTTTTCTTACATGTCATAATGGGGATATTGGGTTTGCCATATATCTAAAATGTTATGACTATTATGTAGGAAGAAACCAGGTTATTGATAAAATACTTTTTACAATAATGTGTTTCATATAGTAATATTTGTAAGAGGAACAGTTTGGTTTTTATTTATTTACATATTTGACAAATTTCTCATCCAGGGCTTTGCATGACTGTGTTGAATGTTTTCATTAGTAATGAACTGTCTTGAGCAAAACTACTGTATTATTCCACTTCAGTACACTGCCTTTTGGAGCCACACCACTATTCTCAAGACAACTGTAATATTCTTTGGTCATTGAATCTGCTTCAATCTATCATCTAACATAAGTGAATAATACAGTGGTTAGTTTAATGCAAAAAAAAATCTTGAATGGAATTATTTATATTCATCTTCAATTTGGCCACAATATTTTTAGCTTGTGCATCCATAAAAATGTTCCGTATTTTCACTTGCACTTGAAATAGTGAAATACACCATTCATCCAAAAAGTACAGAGACTTATTTTATTGCCAGTGAATCAGTACCAACAGTGGAGTATTATGCTGGCAGCTTGAACTAACAACACTGAACAATAGATGTGCATCTGACCAGTCACTTGTGAGCAGAGAGTGTTAAACAGTGGATGGGTGGTCACATCATGCCAGCGTTCTTCTCATCACAAATCATATTTGACCAACATCCCTAAATCATGTGTGTAATATGTTCACCAGAATCTTTTGAAGAAGAGAAAGGTTTGTGCAAAAATTGTCCCACAAACCTTGTCTCCCAAACAAAAACAATGATGCTTGGACGCTTTTGCGAGTTGATTGAAATGCAAAATGAGGACATTTCTTTTCTCAAAAACATTATGACAAGTGATGAGACATAGTTATTGTTAGTGGAAAACACTAATTTAGTGCTCAAACAGTTCACACACTAGGAAGACAAAGTACAGTAAAATTAGCAATGCACAAGTGGCCAGTGGAGACTGATGCTCCGGCCTGTGTATTCACTAGTTCCTACAGGGGGCACAGCCGCCAGGCTGCATATGCAACTGGTGTCATATTAGCAGGCCAGGTGGTCTCTAATGGCTGAATCAAACACAAATTTCACATGCAAACTACGAAACAATGCACACACAAAATTGGTAGTTACAGCTCACCTCTTCCTTTCAATGAAATGAGCACTGTTCTTATGTCAGTTTCTTTTCTGGTCACCGTAAAGTTTGAGATATGAACTGGAGGACACTGTCTGTAACTAACATATGGAAGACCTTCTGTTGCAAAAATATTTGATAAAGCTGAAGTTACTGTGGTGGAGAAGTAGCTGGACAATGCACCACATATGGAAGCACAGAAAGTTAGAAAAGGACCTGCAAAATGTTCACAAATTTGTTCCCATGGCTACTATGGATCTGTCAACGGTGACAAGGAAGTGCGCAGAGCCTCCTGATGGGTGTCACACTGTTGTTGGGCCATTACAATATTCACCATTTGCCCATCAATGTCTGGCAAGGAAATATGTCTATATGCTAATGCTTTTGTACATGACACACCCTAGTGGTAACCATGCAATAAACACACAACGTCACAGCGAAGGATGGAGGGCTCTACAACCTGGGAGCAGCGTTCTCTGTAGCTAACATCAGCACTCTATCCCAAACAGAAAGATAAATTTGTAATGAAAAATAATTTCTCAAAGTATCGGAAGCATGGCCCAGAGGCTTGTTTGGCCGCCATGTTGCACAAAAGAAACAACTTTGCTGAACACGCGATTGATAGCTACCACGGCTGCAAATTTAGTGCTAGTAATAGGGAAACCATCAACAACATTTTGTTCTTCCATGGCTAAATGAAAACAGAGTAACATTAGCATGTTGCGCCATAGGTTGGTAATGTATCTCTATTTGAATTTTGATAGGAAAAGAGCCCAGTGCTGGAAGTTATGTGTGGCTTCTTCTGCCAAGAATACCAAAGGGTTAAAAAGAGACACCAGTATTTTGTGGTCTGTAATCAGGTGAAACTAAGAATCGTATAGAAAAATATGAAATAATTTAGGGCATACACAATTTCTGAAGCCTCTTTCTCTGTCTGAGAATAAAACTGTCATGCTTATTGTGCTGAATTTAAAGAGATAGAGGCATATGCAAAGGGCGTTCGGATCTGTTTGCATACTTCTGAGTGAGAATGGTGCCAATTAAAAACTGAGATGTGTCCATCACAAACAGAAGTGGCTGGTTCTGCAAGAAAGTGACCAAACAAGTAGGCAACTGCAGCTTAAATTTTAATGTGTGGTCACAAGCTGGGCACTAATGGAAAGGAACATCTTTACGTAATAATGCATGGAATAATTGTGCCACAGTAGCAGCATCTTGTACTGATTTTGGGTAGTGCACAATTTTGAATAAAAATTCCTGTAATTCCGTAAGAGATGTGGGGTGTGGCAGTGTGGCAATAGCATCCATATGCTGGTGCCATGGATGAATTCCAGCTCATGACATTTAAAAATCCAAATAAATAATGGATGGTTGGAAAAACCTGTGTCTTGTCCAAATTGCACTCTTATCTTCCAGACTGTAAAACAGAAAATAAAGCATGAAATTCCTGCAAATGTTCCTCTGAAGAGGCACCAGATACTACTATGCTGTCTAAATAGTTGAGACAGTTTGGAACTGATGCAATAAGTGGCTGTAAAATGCATTGAAATCTAGCTGGTGAGGTTGCTATGCCAAAAGGCACAGACTGGTATAGATAAGGGCTAAATGGATTGTAGGTAACTAGAAGGTGTTCAGGTTACTTGTCAAGTAGCAGCTGATAGATGTATCTCTGTTTTTGAAAAATAAGACCCCCAATAATTTTGCTAACAGCTTGTCCAGGGTACAGCCGAGGGTAGGTGTCTATGATTGACTGCGCATTAATAGATTTTTTTAGAGTCATTGCAGAGGTGTAATTTACCAGCATGTTTTTCTACCATTGCTAGTGGTGCTTATCATTCACATGAAGGAGGAGAACAAATACCATTGAGGGACTGAAGATGATCTAATTCTGCTTTTTCTTAACTCCATATAGTTACCAGTACCAGGTGGACCCATAAAAAATGAGGATGGGCAAATTGTATTAACGTAATATGAGCTTGAAATTCTGTTCCACAATCCAGCTCTGGAGAAAACAGATCAGAAAATTTGGCACAGAGCATCTAAGTATTGGAATGAAATTTGATCTCAAACTAAATGCAGTTCATCATTGGTGGAGAAGCAATACAGTTTGAAAGTGTCAAAACAAACAGATTTTCAGCGTAAGCATTGTCCACAAATAGGGATGTCAATGAACAAACAACAGCCTTGTATGTCACAGGTGCAGAAAATAGTCCATGACTGGGAATGTATTGTTTGTTATAGCTCACTAGCCACTGTGGAAGTGGGTCAGAGAGGGAGCCCCCCCCCCCCCCCCCCTTTCCTTTCCAGGAGCCCATAGTTCTTTCGTGAGCTCATGCATGGCACATGTGAGGCTCCGAGGTATTGCAGCCCATTCTTCATTCTTCCTTCCTGGGCTGCATTTCCTTCACTTAGCCTCTCCCCCCACATCCTAGCTTTTTCCCCACCGCCTTCACCTGGCTATCTACCACATTCTCTGTGCTGCTTGAGATTTTGTACCTCTCACTTGTTATCTTTCATCCTTTTGGGTCCCCCCTTAGGATTTGGCCTCCACTTCTAAATTTTCTATCTTTAATGTGTGCCATTTGGGGAAGAACTCCCTCCCTACCATCTATGGCATGGATTCCCCCTCCCCCCTCTTCCTTCTCTGCCATAACCCCCTCCATCATGTAAGATAACAAGCATGTTCAGGCTGTCCAAATGGTGGGGCTGTTATGTACCCATCTGGCTGAGCCCCTCCTGACAACACAGGAAACACACTATTTATATGTGAGCTGTTCCCTCCATGTGTGTACCAAGGAGTGGTTGCTTGTCGTCCTGGAGCAGTGGAAGTCTCAGCAATGACCGCTGTGCCACAGAGCTGTTGCTGTGGCTGGCTAATGCCCATGGGCAAAACCCCTGATAGGAGTGGGTGGTATTGAGGAAGATGGTTGGCATATGGATATTCTCTAATGGCCATCTCTTTGAGTGGTAGTGTATCATTGAATGCTGGTTCGTATCACCCTGCAGCCTTCCCTTCCCTGGCTACACCCTGGGAAGAGGGCCAGGCTTGCCGTCTTGGAATGAAACCCTGTCCCCTCTAACTGATTGTACTAGAAGGGATAGGGACGCATTCACCTCCACAAAGCCATTGTTTTTGTGGAGAATATCGAGGGCAACATAGAGGTGGATTCTGTCAGTAAGATGCAGTTGGGCATGCTGTTCATCAAAACTTCCCTGCTGCCCAGTCTACAGCCCTCCATGATTGTGATCACCCTGGTGACTTCCAGGTGTCTATTACCCTTCACCAGTCTCTGAATATGGTCCAGGGAGTGATGTTTCATAGACCTCATCCTACAAAATGATGATGAACTCCAGTCTAATCTGGAGTGACCACACATTTATTTTGTTCAACATTCCCAGGAGGGTCATAAACACAACCACTACAATTGTAGCCCCCTTTATTCTGGCTTTTGAGGGGGTATGCCACCATAGATGGTCAAGATTGTGTGTTACCAATTTGACATGAAGCCGTGAATTCCTCCACCTGTAAGGTGCTTGTGGCGCTTACGTTTTGGTCCGAAGTGTTCCTGGAGTATGGTGGACCCTGTGTGTGAAGACTGTGGCCACACACGCCATGTGGGAGGCCCCTGTATTCCACTACCTAAGTGGGCAATCTGTCATGACTGTCACTCTCCACTCTCACCAGATCGCTCAGTTTATAAAATAGAAAAGGAGATAGAGTTAAAATCCATTGGATTGTCTATCTTACATTGATTTTCACCAAAAATATTACCTAACCCAACCCACTGTCAATTTCTTCTTTCATCTGTTGCGTCCTTTCCCCCTTCCAACTGTATCTTTACTCTATACCCATCCACTTCTCATTTCCTCTTCCCTTGCAGTTGCCACACCCACCCTTCCGTGTGTTGTTCAACCTTCCTGGCCATATCCTATGGGGTGCTGCATATACTGATCCATTGGTCCTTGCAGAACACCTCGGAACACACTTTGCAACAGCTTCAGCGTCCTCTTCCTATCTTGCTACCTTCCTCTGCCAGAAACACTGAGTTGAAGAAACCCCCTTCTGTTCATCCCCCACTGAGCAGAATCCTATAATGAACCTTTCACTAAATGGCAATTCCAGCAAGCTTTTACCTCTTCACGACATGGCGCCATGCCCAGATTCTAACCACAACCAGATTATCCAACACTTGGGTATTACCCATAGGCATCATCTACTCAGGGTCTTCAACTGTATTTGGCTTGTGGGTGCCATCCCTTCACAATCTGCCATCCACCTGGCCTCTGCATGGGCTCTCCCCCACAGTTTCCAATTTTCTCCCTACAAAATGCTCGTCCCAAATTTTTGCTGCTTACCCTCAGCACCAATTGATCCAAGACTTTATTTAGGCAACCAAAGCCTCAATGTTATAGCACAGTCCTGTTTCTTTGGTCTTACTTTTGATAAAAAGCTGGCATGGATGCCCCATATTCTCCACCTGAAGACACCCTGCATGTGGAAGCTTAATGCTATCTGCCCCTGGCCACACCTCTTGGGATGCAGATCATGCTTCTCTTCTCCATCTTTACTATGGTTAGGTTTTGTCCACACTAGATTATGGCTGTCAGGTTTATGACTCAGTGGCTCCTTCCACTCTGAAACTACTTGACCCTCTTAATTGTTATAGGGTTCATCTGGCTTGTTGTGTGTTTTGCGCTAGTCCTGTCAACAATCACCCTGCAGAAGCAGGGATTCCCTCTCTATATGTATGACAGAGCCAACTCCCGGTTTCTTATGCAACAGCCATTTGGTGATACCCTGGCGATCCCTTGTACCCCATCTTCTTTGAAAATGAGGTATGTCTCCCTCCTGCTACCCACCATTGGGTGGGATTGCTGGTTGGAGTGCATGTCACTTCCCTCTGTTCGGATTTTCATCTCTACTCACTGGAAGTGGCCTTGTGTATTTCCTCCTCCCCCTTCCCGCCCAGCCCCATTTGATGGACCCTCTAATGGTTCAAATGGCTCTGAGCAATATGAGACTTAACATCTGAGGTCATCAGTCCACTACAACTTAGAAATACTTAAACTTATTTAACCTAAGGACATCACACACATCCATGCCTGAGGCAGGATTTGAACCTGTGATTGTAGCGGTCATGCAGTTCCAGACTGAAGTGCCTAGAACTGCTTGGCCACACCGGCTGGCGATGGAGCCTTGACCACAGATGCAGACTGACCTATTAGACGGTCCTAGGATCTCTGTCTGCCCTATGATATTCTGGCGTCTTGTACATTCTGTCCTTGAAGAGTTCCCGGATGCTATCATCTTCAACAATGATAGTTCTAAAATGGTAAATTTGTGGGGGGGGGGGGGGTGGTATGCTTTTGTCTCCTATTGCACAGTTCACCATTTACTGCTGGTATTATGTAGTGTGTTCACATCAGAGTTGCTTGCCATTTTCAGGGCCCTCCATTTTGTTTTTCAGGCCTCCCTCCATAGTGTTTTAATATATCTGGCTCAATATGCAGCTTGCAACCCATTAACTGATGCTGCTCTCGTCACCCTTTGGTATCTGCCATCTATGACCACCTCTGTGCCCTTTCCTGTGCTCCTGCTCTGTTGTCTTTCGCTGGGCCCCAAATCATGAGGGCATCCCCAGGAATGAACAGGCTAACCATTTGGCTGGTGACACAGATACTCAGCACCATTTGCTTTCATGATTTTAGGTGCAGCTATGCTAATCTAATCTAGGTAAACATCAAACATCATTTTCCCAAAAGTGAAATGACATATGGTGGTCGATGCTCTCCGTAATAAACTACACACAAACAAGGAGATTACTGCAGTTTCGTACTCTTCCTTCAACTCGTCATTGGTCATACTGGGCTCATCCACTGTTTCCTATTGCATAATCAGCCACCCCACAATGTGCTCATGGAGCCAGAATGCCAGTATCCCATATATTGGTGGAATGTCCCCTCTGTCTTATGCAAGTAACTTTTGAATTATGGAACTGATGACCTTGCCGTTTAGTTCCATAACTTTGCCTCGGTCAATTCTCAGACCTACTTGGATTTGGATTCTCCCTCTCTGTTTGACTGATTGATTAATAATGCTTCTGCACCCATGTCGACCTGAATTCCCAGTGGTTTGTTAATGCATTCTCATAAGTCATTGGCTAGTTGCAAACGTTGCGCTCTACCATCTTGCACCTAGAGTACTGTTCTTGCTACATCTCGCTCCATGAAGGACATAGCCATGCAGACATGCCACCTCAATTTCAGCTATGAGGTTGTGAAACCGACTAGTGTTATGGTAGCAATGCCGTCCTTCCATCCAGCTGCACAGCAAACCATCAAACTCGCGTGTCACAAAGTGAAATTACCAGCTATACAACCGGCAAGTTGGAAAGGGCAGAACGAATACTCCTGTGAAGACTTCCTATGTCCCTCCAGCCAACCAACACCTGAGTCTTTCTCTGCTAACTGCAAAGGCTTGAAGAAGTCCAACAAAGGCAAACAGTCTGCTGACTTGAATAGCCTCCTCAGCGGTGTCACCAGGTGATACATACCAACCATTTTTCTACATTGGAATTGGCAGGCAGACACCATGAGAAAGCCAATACTTATGTGGAGCAGGATCCTCCTGCCTCTGTGCCCTGTAGCAGCCAGTCTTCGTCAGCTGGCCCTCGAGAGCCGCTGAAGTGACACCTCTTCATTTTTTCCTCATCCTGACTCTTCTCTGATGGAACATTCACAGCCTTTCATCCAACAAAGAGGATTTACAGTTGCTTATAGAACTGCAGCGTCCACATGAGCTCTTCTTCAGGAAACGAAATTGCATTCACATGAGTGCTTTGAGTTTTGCATTTCTTCTGAGTCTGTTTTGACCCCCCACCTCCGAAAACAGCATTTCATCTCATGGAGGAGTGATGCTGCTCATATGGGATGACGTTCATAGTTAACCCATCTCCCTGACTACCCACCTTAGAGCTGTTGCAGTTTGCCTCTTCCTTTTTCACTTGACCTCTTCCCTTTGTACCATTTATATCCTGCCATCATTCAGTGTCACCCGGGCTAACCTCCTGCAGCTTACTGGACATTTCTTCTGCTTGGTGACTAATGTACAACATCTCCTTTGGGGTTCTCCCAGAACCTGTCGGGAGGTGCCCTCTTTGGTGACCTTAATTAACTTAATCTCTTCTGCCTTAACACAGGAGCACTGAGGTTCCTTTCTGACTCCTCAAACACCTATTCCCATTTGGACCTATCCTACTGCACTGCCCAGCTTGCCCATCATCTCAAGTGGTCTGTTCTTTCTGGCACCTACTTGAGCGACCATTTCCCTTGTGCTATCCATTTGGTCACTCCTACCCCACCTGCGTGCACATCCAAATGACAGCTTGCTAAGGCTGATAGGTGGCTTTTCTCCTCCACGGCGACCTTTGATGAACAAGATTTCAAAAGTTGTGATGACCAGATGGAATGTCTTAAAAAGGTCATCGTTACTGCTACTTAACGTTCCAGTCCCTACATGTCCTCCTTACCATGCAGTGTCCCTGTCCCTTGGTGGACTGATGCATGCCATGACACAATTTGCATGCAAAGATGTGCTCTCTATATTTCTTATGGTGATCCTACGATGGCAAACTGCATTTATTACAAACAAATGCTTGCACAATGTTCTGTTCCTCGTAATAGGAAAAATGGTAGCTGTATTTCATTCACTTCTTCTTTTAACAGCTCCACCTGCTGCTCTGTCACATGGGCTGACCCCTGATGGCTATTTGGAACCAATATCTATTCCCCAATATCCATTCTGACAGTGGCATACGATGTTATCTTGGAACCTATTGCTATCTCCAACACCTTGGGCCACCATTTTTCGGAAATTTTGAGCTCTGCCTCATATCACACTGCCTGCTCAATTGGAAATGAGTGGAGGAGGCTTGGACAATACCCTTCCCTTCTCCAAATTGTGAGTGCTACAATGCTGCCTTTACTATGAGGGTGATAGATCATGCTCTCCGTTCATCCTGATCCTCCACCCCAGGGCCAGACTCTGTTCATATTCAGATGTTGAGGCATCTTTCTTTTGAGGGCAAACACTTTCTGATTAATATGTACAACTCCAGCTATGCAGAGGGAGCATTTCCCTGAAACTGGCGTGAAGCCACTGTCATAATCCTACCTAAGTCTGGTAAGAACAAACACCTTCCTTATAGCTACTGCCCATCTCTCTCATCAGCCCTATTTGCAAAGTGATGGAATGTATGATTCATGCCCGGCTTGTATGATGGCTCGAGTCTCACAATCTATTAACCATTGTACAGTGTGGATTTTCCGTGCATCATTCTGCAGTTCACCATCTCAACACTTTGTCCACACGTCATGAATGGCTTTCTGTGGAAATCCCCAACTGTAGCCTTGTTTCTAGATTTGCAGAAGGCCCGCAACACCCACTGGAGGACTGGTATCCTCCGTAAGGTCTACACTTGGTTCCATCCTGAGCATCGTCCTCTTTGCAATTGCCATTAACCTTATAATGGTCTGCCTCCCACCAAGCACCTCCACTTCCCTTTTCATTGAGGATTTCTCCATGTATTGCAGGTCTCCATGGGCCTGTCCCATTGAGTGGTGTCTTCAGTGATGTTTCGATTGTCTTTAGTCAGGGAGCATCGTTAATGGCTTTCGTTTTTCACTGACAAAACCCTTCGTATGAATTTTTGGTGGCACAGTTGGTTTCTCCCACGATCTTTACATCTGACGCCAGTTCTCTTCCATTAATTGAAACTAAAAATGTCCCGGGGCCCATGCTCGATAGGAAACACTCTTGTTCCTCTCACGCATCTTACCTGGCAGCCCCATGTATGCAGTCCTTCAATGTCCTACGTGTCATCAATGGTTCTTGCTGGAGTGCAGATCAAACCACACTCTCCTGCTTGCACCGGTCACTTGTCTGTTCGAAATTAGGCTATGGGTGCTTCGTTTTTGCATCTGAACACCTATCTCTCTTATGCCATGTCAACACTATTCACCATCGTGACGTGCATTTGGCTACCAGCGCCTTTTACACTAGCCCATTTGAGTGTCTCTATGCAGGAGCTACTTAACTACCATTTTCTTACCACCTTGACTTTGTCCTCAGCAGGTATGCATGCAGTTTGTCTTATATGCATTGCCACCCATCCTGTGCCATCTTCTTCAATGACTCCTTTGATTGCCAGTATGGGGCACGTCCCTCTTCTCTGTTACCTCGTTTTCGGCTTTTGCTCCTAAAGACCCTACTCCATTCTGGCTGTATTCCATTCAGTTTCACAAACTTCACACAGAATTTCATGATAGCATCTTTGCTTGCACTGGTGGTTCTCGGACTGACCGTGGCGTTTGGTGTGCCTCTATAATGGGTGCTGATGTTTCTCGCTATCGGATTCCAGAACACAGGTCAATATTTACAGCAGAGTTCCTCACCCTGTATCAGGCCGTGGAGTACATCCAGCAACACTGGCTTTTCAATTGTCCTGTGCTCAGACTTGCACAGCACACAGTGGCTTCAAAGGTGCTGAGAATCACCCATCCCTCGATGCAGCAGGTACAGGAAAACTGTCACTTGCTCACTCTTGATGGAGGGACTGTGATGTTTGTGGTTTCCTGGCCATGTCCGTCTGTCTGGAAACGAGGCTGCTGACACTGCTGCCAAGGCTGCAGTCCTTGTAACCCGGCCCACTTACATTCCATCTGATGATCTATCTGTTTCAGCCTGTCAGGAGGTGGTGCCACTTTGGCATCGCCACAGGCCCTCCCTCCATGGGAATAAGCTCCAGATTATTGATCCCATTGTCCCCAAGTTGTTAAAACTTCAGCTTTGTGATGGAATGCCCATTTTTTAACTATTTAGGTTCCCACTTGGATTTGTACTAATTGCAGCAATATGGCGAAGGCCATTTAATTTTTAGTTCTTTACCTCCATTTCTCTATGGTGTATTTTATAATTCTTTCTCCGTGTCCCTGTTTCTAGCTGTCTTCTCTTACATTGATTGGGACTGATGTGTATTCATTTATTAACTCCTCTCTGTCTTCATGTTCTATAGTTTTGAGATGGGCACATATGTTCCTAGATGCTTTTGCATGCTAAAACGAAACAAACAGTGCACACATTTGAATTTGTTAGATTTTACATTGGGTTGCAGTGTGCAGGTCAAGCAAGTCTCCCAGTGTAGAGGAGTAATACAGGAGAAGAATGTTCTGTAACAAGTGTTTATTTTCACTGTATTAGTTAGCTTTCCTATCTGAGAAGGAATTGTGGGGGGTACACACACACACACACACACACACACACACACACACACACACACACACACACACACACACGTGTGCCGTTTGGTGGCCCAAAGAAATCGCATACCATGTCCAGTGTTCCTAGTGAATTCCTGATAAGTGAAATGTTTCATGTATTGGCGATCACCAATCTGAAACGATGAACTGCACAATGAGAATATCCCGCTATTGCATAGTCCTGATATATGAATGCATGAGCCCCACAGGCTTTCCTCCACATGCATGCAGTATTGTCGTAGCCCTGTCCTCAGGAAATTATTACCAATTTTTCAATTACACATCTAGCTAGTCCTTAGCCAGTCATATCAACCACTGGAATAAATTACAGGAAATCTTCATTAATATCAAGATCCAAGGAATAGACACAGAGAGATAGTTGCTCTATTCTAGCAATTTCAGCAGTTTGATCTGCAAGAATATTGCAACATTTGGCATCATTGGTTATTGATGCAACAGCTGATCAGATTTTGGATTGGGGTCCTTAATGTAATTCTTGTCATATTTACCAGTTCCTTTCAAAACTTACTTGTAGGTTTTCATCACCTTTCACAAAATATTTTGTAATGTCGAGAAAATTATTCATCTTGTTGTCTTGTTTGTCAACTTTGGTAGTCCCAAAGCCTCTGTGTCCCAATCATACCATTTCCTGATATACACAAAGAATCATTGCTTGATGATAAGGACTGTACATGTTGTATCCCTTTCCATCTGCTCCACAAGGCCTTGGTCCAGGCAATGTTTCATATTGTTTGTCATGTTCACCATCATGTGAATTAGTCACATTCAATTACAAAGGCTTGTGATAAGTGTTGGTTGTATGTATGTTGAAATATTAGAGTGTATGCGTTCACTCTGAGAACATGGAAGAGACCAGGGCTGGAACATTTTGATGACTACCTTTTGCATAACTAGCAGAAAGCATCATAATCATTTTTGGAACAGTATACCAACCAAAGATATTTCTTCATCCAACTTAGACTAAACATTCAACATTGACCACTTTGCAAACTGAGGGGAAATTTATAAGTTGTGTTGGGCACAAAATTTTTTGGAAATATTGTAGAGTGATGTGCTCATAAACTTTTTCATTATTTGATAGTAAACAATCACTTGTGTTGTACTTGCAGCCATGTAGAAAGTTGTCAGAGGTTGATGTGTCAGTTAAAGGTGTTGATTTTGTATCAGGACCCAACGAAGGTGATTCTGAATTAGCATTAAAGCTTCTATTGCTTTAAAACAACATTTGTAGCAACTGTGGTGGATCATCCATTATCCAAACCTGAGAGGAAAGAGTTTGTTCTAGTTATAGAGATTTTGAGAAGTACTTAAAATATCATCAGTGAAAGAGTCAGCAACTGAAATAGTGTGTAACAGAGCAAAAGCTGAAATACTTAACACTGTTTTTAAATGTTTTGTTACAAAGGAAAAACCATGAGTATTGTCCTAATTTAAACCTCATACTGCTGAAACAATGAGTGATATTGTTATTAAAAGTCCAATTGGTTTTAAAAAAGCTTAAATCGTTGAAATTGAACAAAGCTCCAGGAACTAGTGGAATCCCTACCATATTCTATACTGAATTTTTGGTTGAGTTGGCCCTTTTTTCTAACTACAGGGTGAGTCATAAATAAGGAAAAATATGTCTAGGACCGCATGCTACTATGCATAACATGTGACACATCATTGTAAATTTTGTTCTCCTTGATGTGTTTTGTATGTAAAGCAAAAACACATGTTAATCATTGAATGAGATACCGACGAGCCTCACGATCATGACATGTCATTCACCCATAGATACAACACGACACACCAATGAGCTGATGTGTATCTGTAAGTGTTTGAAAGATATGAGAGAGAGAAAATCCCATCCCAATGTATCTGAAATTGTATCAGAACTTGGGAATCACACATTGCAGGTTGTTACTGAGTGTACAGTCACATGTTAGGGAATGTGTGCCCTGTAAGCAGAAAGAGTGGTCAACGGTGGAAGTAAAACCGCAGCATGCACGATGTATTTGCAACACTTCTGCAATGGTCACTCTGCTGGATACTCGCCATGTCAACAGTTGCTAACAGCCGCATTGCAGTGTTACTACAGTACCGTGGCAAGTTTCACAAATGAGGAATACGCCGATGTGCACCTCACCTAAAGGCTTGCAGATGGAAGAGCTGATGTTGCAAGGCAACTGTATCCCAAGAGGTTTCCTAGCCGGCACCTTCCATCTGCAAAATCGTTTTACTCTGTGGACAGGCGCTTGAGGGAGTATGGTGCTTGTGTAGCACTTCCAGGATGATGTGGCCATGACCGACAGTTGATGTACATTGCGGATGATGAAGGAAAAGTGTTACAAACCATTGCGGAGGATTAACAATAAGCACCAGGTCTATAGCCACTGTGGTTGGCATGTCACAATCTACAGTACTCCATAGAAACCAGTACCATCCCTTTCACATGCAGAAGGTACAGGCATTATTGCTGGAAGACTACCAGAGGATGCTGGACTTCTGCAACTTTATCCTACGGTGTCAGATCTACAATCAGCATTTTTC
Source organism: Schistocerca cancellata (assembly GCF_023864275.1). Lineage (NCBI taxonomy): Eukaryota > Metazoa > Arthropoda > Insecta > Orthoptera > Acrididae > Schistocerca > Schistocerca cancellata. The sequence continues at coordinate 111,841,149 of NC_064637.1, forward strand.
ACATACAATACTGTTCACCGACAAAGCCTATTTCATGAAGGAGGGTATAGTGAATTCGCATAATTTGCACCAGTGGGTGGAAGAAAACCCCCACAGCACAGTGATATGAGGCTACAAACAACAATGTGGTGTCAATATCCGGTGTGGTATTATTGATCACCATCTCGTAGGGCAACATGTGCTACCACAAAGGCTTACAGGGGAGCGGTATCTGCATTTCCTAGATGTTACATTCCCAGAATTGTTGGAAGACGTTAGTTTGGTCTTTCATGTGAACCTGTGGTCCTGTGGTACATGCGTGATGGTGCGCTCGCTCACCTGCACAGTACCTTCCCTTCAAAATGGGTGGCTTGTGGAGGCCCTTTAGCATGGCCAGCAAGATTGCCAGACCTGAATCCACTGGATTTATTTTTGTGGGGCCATCTGAAATCTGTGATTCATGAAGGAGAGGTTGTTGATGTCAACACCCTTCAACCCAGAATAAAACATGCCTGTGATATTATGCAAAGAGATACAGACGTGTTGGATCATGTTCAGCAATCCTTCCTGCAAATAGTTCAACTTTGCCACACACATCGTGGCTGTCATTTTGAACAGTACTTATAAACCGGCACTGCAGGTTCTGGTCATGTGTTTCTATGTTAGTTTTGATTTGTACAGCTGTATTGTATTCGTTTGTGTGAACTGCCAGATACCTATGTAGTAGTATTTTGTATTCTGCATCTATGTACTCTTTTCTTAAAACTAAGTCTGGACACAAAAACCAAATTATAAAACATGCATGTACAGTAGTGCAGCCCCTCCTCATGTTCGTTTCCCTGTGCCAACTAGCCATGATACATAGTACCGCCCAGCGTAACTGGTATGAGATAGATGTGGGTGCTATCATTGCTCGCAATGTCATGTACACTGTTGCTTGACGCTGATGCCTTGCCTTCTCGTGAGTGGCTAAACTACCTACAACACTCGCATAGCCAATGTCGGCACACAGTAACACCCAAAAGTCCACTTCGTATTTCCACATTTTTACCATTCAATTGCATTGTCATTTATTGACATAGGAACATGCGAGCTCAGTGTGTGACAATTTGCACAACATATTTGTCCTCATTTATGACTCACCCTGTATATTTTATCATAGATCTCTTGAACAAAAACACATGCCCAGTTCTTGAAAAAAGGCACAGGTCACAACCATCTACAAGGAGTATAGTAGAAGTGATCCACAAAGCTACCATGCAGTATCCTTCATACTGACTTGTGCAATCTTAGAGCATATTCTGAGATCAAACATAGTAAGGTATCTTGAGCAGAATGACCTTCTCTATTTCAATTATTGTGGTTTCTGAAAACACTGGTGAATTGTAATTCAACTTGCATTCTTCTCACATGACATCCTGAAAGCTTTGGATCAAGGTAGTCAGGAATACATAATGTTTCTTCATTTCTGGAAAGCACTTGACTCGGTACCTTACTTACACTTTTTTGTCAAAAGTGCAATCATATGGTGTATTAAGTGAAGTTTGTGAATTGATTGAGGACTTTTTGATAGGGAGGAGGCAGCATGCTATTGTGGATGGAGAGTTATCATCGTAGGTAGAAGTAACTTCGTGTGCTCCCCAGGGAAATGTGTTGGTACTCTTGCTGTTCATGTTGTATAGAAATGACTTTATAGACAATATTAATAGTAACTTCATACTTTATGCAGATGATATGATTATCTATAATGCAGTACTATCTGATGGAAGTTGCATAAATATTGTACATCTTGATAAGATTTCAAAATGGTGCAAAGATTGGCTACTGGTTTTATATGTTAAGAAATGTGAAGTTTTGCACGTCACAAAATGAAAAACCAGTAGAATCTTATGACTATAATATCAGTGAGTCACAGTTGGAATCAACCAACCCATAGAAATACCCATGTGTAACACTTTGTATAGATATGAAGTGAAATGATCACATTAGTTCAGCTCTGGGTAAAGTGGGTGGTAGAATTGAGTGTATTGATAGAATACAGGGGAAGTGCAGTCAGTCTTTGTATGGTAATATACTGTATCCACACCCTCCACCTAGCAGTTTCCACCCCCTCCTTACCATTTTCAAGTCCAACCTTGTTTATTTGCAGCCAACTGCTGTATACTAACAAATGCTGTGGCCAAAAGCTTTGTGTGACATTTAATTGTACCTGTCTTCAACTTGACGGGCCTTTTTTATGATATGCGGCAATCTGTCTTTCTTTACATTGTTTATACAACTGGAAACATGTACTGTTACTACATACCAGAGCACGTCATTTAAATAAATGAACTTGAATGCCTTAAAAAAAGAAAATAAACTCTGATTACTGTTAATCAATCACAACTTATGACCAAGCCATTTATAGGCAATTACTTGTTGAGCAGAGATACGTTTGGAAACAGGCTGTCATTGACATATTATACCAGGATAACTCACTTCTTCACACATTGTAGCAGAGGTGTTGGTAATTCTTATTTTCTGCCTGTAGTATGAAGATGTTGACTGCAGGTGTAAAAAGTAAAAAAAAAATCTGAGCTTCTCGTCATGAAGTCCGAACTACTAATTTCCCTATGAACTTTTTATGTATATAGTTCTGCCTTCAGTTGATCTCTGCTTCTAATGATTCTTTCTCTATTAAATTTTTATAATGCTACAGTGATTTTGTACAGCTTACTGAAACTGAGATTACAAATAATAGTGTTCACACAGATTTCCTGTAGAACAAGATTGCTACTGACTGACCCAGGTGTACTCTTTAAAATTTCACTAAGTTGTGATACACGTGAAATTGGTTCTACACATTTCCTCTATAACAACTTTGTTAATATCTGTTAGTTGTATGTTCTTCTTTGACAACAGGTTTGACCTTAATATAAGTTTTATTTACAATTTTATCTAATACAGTTTTGTTCCTTTCAGTTCATTCCTAACTTTTTCATAATGGGAATTTATTGTATCTTTTAATTTTTCTATAGTAGCGTCATGACTAGATTTAGTTGCGTATCTCAAAGTATCATTGACAGATTTTATTGTAGATGTGAAGTGGTCATGACTGGAATTAACTGCAGTTCTCAAAGAGTTGTACCTCACATTAATTGTATTGCTTCAAGAATTATAACTGTAATCTATAGTATTTTCTTAATTTAGCATTTTAGACATGAAAGTGTCATGGCTGGAACTGCTGACTGCAAATCTTTCATTTTGGCTGACAATTCATTCACCAAATCTGGTTCTTCTTAATTTTTTGACATTTTGATTATGTAAATACTCATTTTGAAACAGAAAAATGTGAAACTGGGTGTTGTACTTATCTTTGTCCTTGCTTCATCCCACTGTTTCGCAGTCCTTTGCCAGTTTAATTACCTTTCTTCATTTGACCACTCTTGAAGATAATTCACACATTTTGTTTCTAGGTCCAGTATTTTTAATTTCCTTTTTGCTGTGGTATTTAACATGTAAACAATATTTTTAATTTATGAAAGTCATAAATATCAGTACTTTGTCTGCCACAAAGGATGCCAGTCCGAGCCCATAGGTTCGATAAGGAACCTAGAAAACTGTTAAGTCTGTTTGTTGTAGAATATCAGCAGTGAGACAGTACTCATCTTTCCCCTTCAATGCCACAGTTGCAGTTGTTTTTGTGGTACCTCATTTCCTTAAAAAAATTGGGGTATGGTCTTACTGATAGTAGTCCTGGATCTCGTGAAAGTTTAACATCATCACATTACCCACCTCCTTGCTGTGCAAGGAGTGATTACTTACAAAGACTAATTCAAGCAAAAATAAAACTTGACTATATGTGTATGATGGGAGAGACTGGCTGGGCACTAGTCTCTAACAATCGAGGATGATACAGCCATATACCAGGAGCAGTTTTGGGTGATGTAATCACAATACCTTGTTGGTATGTTTCTCTATTAAACTGTAAGTGGGGGATGATAGGGTAGTGTAAGAAGTAGGGGCATAGTGTAAGAAGTTGGGGGATTCAGTGCAGGAAAATTTTATTACGGAAGAAACACCGAAAACATCTCGGGATCCGACGGTCGTCACTCCGCCCGTTAACACCGAACGTTGATGTCGCTGGGGGATATACAACTTTATGTCCTTAATGTTGTACTTTCCTGTCTCTGATTCCATTATAGGATCAAACAAAAATGTTTCAGGATGTACTACTGTTTGAACTCGGTATGGTCCCTCATATTTTTAGAAAAACTTGTGTGTCTCTTTCCTCAGGGCAGAGCTCTGAAGATGCTGTTTTACGAGAACTAGTTCATCGACCTTGTAGTGAGGTTTGATAGCCTTCTCATTATGTCTAATCACTCATTGTTGCGCCTTTTCAACTAAATTTTTAGAACCCATTTCCTGTTTAAGTTCGTAATCTTCAGTAGGCTTTTCAAGCCAAATGAAACATTTAATAAGAGGTTCTCCTGTAAAGGGTTTGCCTATTACTTCTAAAGGTGTTAACCCTGTTCATAAATGTGGTAGTATATTTAAAATAAGTATAAAGTCTTTGATCTTTGTTGCCCATAAGGTATGTTTTTTCATGGCAGTAGGTGTGGCATAATTTCACAAAATTTTTCATTACCTGTTCACACAGATTTGGGGACAGGTTATAGTTGGATATTAACACTTCACAAATACCTTACCACGCTAAAAATTCTTTAAAATCATTACTAACAAATTGTGGTCCATTATTGGAGAGAAACAGTAGGGTTTTCCTACCTCCAGAAAGTATTGTAGCAAACAGTGTATAACCGTTTGTTGACCAACACTCTATGAGGACTAAAATGTATGACATTCCTCCCTTTCCTTTCAGAATAGTTACTAGGAAATCTGCTGCTGTAAGTTTGTGTATAGACTTTGGAATGATTGGATACACATGAGTGAGTGTTCCTCTCTTTCACCTTCTGAAAGGCTTCACAAGGCCAAATTAATGATGCTACTTTATGTCCTAGCCTTTTAAAGTAACAGAACTTATTCATACGAGCTATACATTTCTTTATTCTAAAGTGTCCATTCCATGTATGAACATACCACACAATTTCATCTTCCATTAACTTCAGAATGCATAAAAGCCATTGTTGCAATGTTATACTATCCCACCAAAATAAAATATGACCCATAATTTTCCATTTCTCTGCTTGCTTAGGAGGCAAGGGATTCCTAATACATGTAGCAAACATCTTGGTAAAAATAGGGATCATGTTCTTTATGCCATCTCTTGTATCCTGGTGTGTGGATACTCTACTGTCAGAAAACTAATTGCAAAAATTACACCAGATCACTTTTAACTCTTCCATGTCTATATGTAACCTAGACAAAGTGAGTGGTACAATATTCTCCAAACCTTTTACATACTGTGTTCTAATGTCATATTCTTGTAGGAACAACATCCATCACATTAATCTAGTATGTAACAAATGACTAATCATCAAAAAAGATAGAGCGTGATGATATGCGTAAATATGGATTTCTGCCCCCATACTAGTGTTTGGAATTTTTGGATACTCCATAGTAATGCTAATAGTTTTTCAGTAGCTTTGTAGTTTACATCATATTTATTAAGACTATGGCTAGCAAAAGCTATAGATATGTGATTTACACTATCTAGACCCCACTCTTCTTGGAATAGTTCTGCCGTGATCCCATTATCAGATGCATGGGTTGCAATTTTAATAGGTTCACCCAGACTCGGATTATGCAATATGGGTGCTTCTACTAATGCTATTTTTACATTTACAAATGCATTATTTGCCTCTTGATCCCTAACCAATGGTATTTTCTTTCATAACAAATGTAAAACTCTTGTGTCATTTAGTTCTTGTCTCCTAATATAATGTCTATAGTACCCAGCCATTCTGATAAATCCCTTCAGTCGCCTCACGTTTTTAGGGGTGGACATTCTTCAGGAGCTTTTATGCACCCAGGATCTGGTCTAATCCCCTGTACCCCTATGAGATGCCCTACAAACTTTAACTCTTGCCTCTCAACATTTGACTTAGACAGTTTCACTGTAATACCTTTTCTTTAAATTTTTTCAGTGGTAGGCGATGTTCTTCCCAGTTAGCTGAGATTAGGAGAATATAATCGACATATATTATTAAATAGTTCAATAAATCTCTTCCTAATGCTTCATCCAGAGTGGGTATAAATACTGATACTGAGATATTAAGTCCAAAAGTTAACACATTAATGTGATAAGATTTAGCATCAAACAGTATTTCTGTATACTTTTTTGAGTCCAGATGTAACCTAATTTTGCAGTATCCAGCAGTCAGGGCTATTGTGCTAAAAAACTTTGTTTTCTCCAATTTGGATAACACTTCATTGATGTTAATTGGTCTGTCTCATTCTGTTTCTACATGTTTATTCAATGTACACATGTCTAGCACACCTCCTGTAACTTTTTTTACCACTACTGAAGGGTTATTCATGATGCTAGAAGTAAGTTCTATTATATTGTTGTCAATCATTTTGTCGATTTGCTCCTTAACGGCTTCTTTCAAACTTCCCGGTACTGGATATGGCTTACAGAAAAATGGAGTGTCATCTTTTATTTTAAACTTACATATGTAATCACTGATATTACTGGGAAAATTGGATAATACTTCTACGTATTCCATTAGAATTCAACATAAATCTACTTTCCGTGCATTGGTTAATATTGTGGATTCTTTTACTTTGTTTTGTATGTCAGTCATATATGCTGATTGGTCTATATTACTGATCTCCGGTGACAGTTGTGCAGTAGCTGTTAATCACAGACAAACCCCTGCAGATCCAGGGGTTAGAATTGGCCCGAGGTATTCCTGCCTTTTGTACGAGGTGATTAAAAGGAGTCTCACATGTTTTGGACTTTATGTGATGGTCCCCTGTAGGGTTTGACCTCCGTTCTTCAAAATTTTCCCAAAGAGTGAGCCATTTGGGTTAGGGCGCCTTACAAGGTGCACTGTGTCGATCATGCATTGAGATCTTTAGCCCACTTTCTTGTCGTCGCGTTGCAGTCCTGCCCATTCTCCGTCTCTTGGTTGAGGACACCTTCCTCAGTGCGTTTTCCACCATGCATTATGCAGTGTCGATTTCTGCATAGACGATGACCATGGACTTCTTTGCACCTGATATACAGCACAGTAGCCAGTCCATTGTGGTGGGGCCACCATGTACCCTGTTGTTTGTAGCCCCCTGACCACACATAGATCACGCTGCTGATGAGGACTAGTTTTTGGAAGTGGAGGGCTTGTTCAAAATGAGATTTGGGTCAGTCTTGATCCTATGCCCAGTCACAGGAGTAACTCACTTGTGACAAGCTGGGGGATATTTCTGAAACCATCATGCCCCATAAGAGCTTAAATATGGTCCAGTGTAGCCTAATTCACAGAGGCCTTCTTTTGCAGTCCGATGATGAGCTGTGTGCCAATTTAGAGTGGCGAGGTGTACATTTCATGTGGTGTGTCCACTGGGGTCCGAAGGATAATCAGGCTTCCACTGGTGCCTTCATCTTGGCCTTCGAGGGTGATACATTGCCCGAGAAGGTCAAGGTGATGGTCCACCAGCGTGATGTAAGGCCCTATATCCCTCCACCAATGCGGTGCTTTAAGTGCTGGAAATTCGGTCATATGTTTTCCCACTGTACTTCAGTGTCACAAACAGAGATTGCAGACACCCAACACACCCCAATACTCCATGCGCCCCACTTCCATCTGTGTCAAATGCAGAGAGCACCATTTGCCTTGCTCACCCGACTGCAGGATTCTCCAGAAAGAAAGGAAAATCATGGAGTGAAAGACCCTGGACAGACTGACCAACCCCCCCCCCCCGGGGGTCCACAACTCTTTTATGGATACGTGCATAGCGAGCACGGGACCCCGAGCTAATGTGGCCCTCCTTCCTTTCCGGGCTGCGTACCTCCCTTTTCCGCATCCTTCCCTATCCCCCATCTTCACCCATCCTCCCCTTACCTCTGGCTCTTTCCTTCCCTTTCTCACCATCTGGGTGTAGGGTTTGTGCCTACATCCGGACATGGACGCTTGTAAATGTAACGCATTCTTTTCTTCTCTGCTTGTATGTCTTCATCCTTCCTTTGTCCTTCTCTTTTCCTTACCTCTTCTCTTTACCCTTTTCTCCGCTGCGGCATTTGAGACCTCTCTTGTTTCCTTTCCCTATTTTTGTTTTTCCCTTTCTCTTTCTTCCTCCCTGTGCGTGACTGAAGGCCAACCAATGCATTTTCTTGCGTAGCCGGTGACGGGGTAATGCGTAATTCCCCGCCCCGGGTAGACAGGTAGGACATGTACATACCCCCTGGTAACGACCAGGCATAGGGAGGGGTGATTATCCGAGCTGATACCTTCCGAAAGTGCCGATTGGTCCCTCCATCCGTTTGTCGGGAGGTGTGACCTGAGGTGTGAACAATCACCTAAGGCGGGAGTGCCCTCAGAAAGGGCCCCCACAAGGGAGGAGCGCTCCATCGGAGACGCCGGTAATCATGGGTGATACTTTCGCAATGGTTTCCTCATCTTCCACTATGTCTGCTCAGAAGCATAAGTTCCACGAGTCTCAGTGACAGACAGTCCTTCCACCGTTGCCACAGATCCTTGTTGTTTCTCGGTCTGACGAATGTCATGACTTCTCCACGGTCAAGCCTTTCATTATTCAGAAAGGTGTTGACGCAATTGCAGGTCATGTAAAGACTTGTTCCAGATTACAGAATGGCACCTTGTTGTTAGAAACAGTCAGTGACCTCCAGGCACAAAGAATGCTGCGTTCTTCACTGCTACACACCTTCCCTGTCTGAGTGGAACCGCGCCATACTTTAAATTCATCACGTGGGGCTGTTTATACACGCACCCTCAACGGATTGTCTGATGAAGAAGTTCAGCACTACCTGTCTGACCAGGGCGTAACGGTTGTTCATAGAGTTACGAAAAGGGTTGACACGAGCACCATTCCAACCCACACTGTCTACTTGACATTTGACAAAGTTCAACTCCCATTGAAAATCAAACCAGGCTATGAGATAATTTCCATTCGCCCTTACGTCCCAATCACTACGCGTTGCTGTCGGTGTCAGCAGTTCTATTACACCAGCCACTCCTGTTCCAATCCGGACAAATGTGTTACGTGTGGCAAGGATGCCCATGAGGGTGCTTATCCACCTCCATCAGCTCGTTGCATCAACTGTATGGGTGACCACGCTGCTTCCTCTCGAGATTGCCCCATTTTTAAAGACAAATAGCTCATTCAGGAAATCAGAGTGAAGGAAAAGGTGTCGACCTTTGCTGATCGAAAATTATTCGCCTGTCGAGAGCCCACCATGCCTCAGACAGGAAAATACAGCACTGTCCTTGCTTCTCCTCGGCAAACAAAGGAGGTGGCCACACAGACTTGCGACCTCACCTTTAGTGCCATGGTCTTCAGATCGGCCAGTGCAAAGATCGCCCATTCAACCTCACCACTTTCGCCTGCCCACTCTATGGCTCACCCTTCATCGGGTTCTGCCAAATCACGAGCCCAAAAGTCAGACACCAAGACTTAGAAAAAAGAGCATACTCGTGAAGACTTTTTACATGCCCCAACTTCACAACCATTGGTTCCTCCTTCATCTAAACATCATGTTTCCAAGAAGGCTAGTAAGAAACCCAGTTCATCTCCTTCTCCACCAAGGCGTGTCTCACCTACAGTATCACCTGTTGGAAATCGCCCTCAGCAGTCTTCTGTGTCGCCGAGCCGCACTGCTGGCGGCCGATCAACCGGCCGATCGCTGGTGGTAGGAGCTGCTCCTGAACAACCTATGGATCAGAATCTTCTGCCTTCAGCTGAATGCTGCTCCATGCTGTCGGTCGCAAGCTCTGAGCAGTCGTTGAGTTGACGGCAACCTTGGTCACATTCCTCCATTTTCTGCCCACCCTATGTCCATTATCCACTGGAATATCCATGGCATTCGAGCCAATCGGGATGAATTGTCGATCCTCTTACGATCCTACTCGCTGGACATCCTCTGTCTTCAGGAAACAAAGCTGCATCCCCATGACCGCTTTGTTCTCCTCCATTTTCAGTCCGTCCGATATGATCTCCCCTCTGTTGAAGGCACTCCAGCCCACGGAGGACTTGCGATTCTTCTCCATGATTCCATTATCAGTCAATCCCCTTAAACACTTCCTTCCAAGCTGTTGCTGTCCGTCTTTCCCTTTCTGGATATACCTTTTCTCTTTGTACTGTATACATTCCATCGTCCACACCAATGGCACGAGCTGATCTTCATCTTCTTCGTCAGCTTCCACCCCCCTATTTGCTGGTTGGGGACTTCAATGCCCACCACCCGCTTTCGGGATCTCCACATCCTTGTCCACGTGGCTCACTATTGCTAGACGTCTTCCACCAAGTGGATCTAGTTTGCCTCAACACTGCAATCCCTAATTTTTGTCTGCCTCCACGACTCATTTGGACCTTTCGGACGGTACTGTTCCGCTAGCTCGGTGCTTTGAATGGTTCGCCCTTGATGATACAAACTCGAATGACCACTTTCCATGTGTCCTTAGACTGCAGCCTCAACTGAAATATATGCGCCCGCGACGCTGGATGCTTACCCAAGCCGATTGGACACTTTTTTCGTCTCTAGCGACATTCGATGACCGTCACTTTCTTAGCATCAACGATAAGGTCACACATATTACAGACATTATTCTTACAGCTGCGGAACGTTCAATACCACGCACCTCCGAATTGCCCCGGCGCCCCCCAGTTCCTTGGTGGAACGAGGCATGCCGTGACGCAATACGTGAGCAGCGACGTGCTCTTCGTGTTTTCCGCCACCATCCTACTTTGCCCAACTGTATCCGCTATAAGCAGTTCTTTGCACGATGCCGTCGTGTCATCCGCGATAGCAAGAAGGCAAGCTGGAAATTCTTTATTAGCTCATTTAACACCTTCCCTCCCTCCTCGGAAGTTTGGAGTCGGATTCGATGGTTATCAGGCACGCATAGTTTCTCCCACGTCTCTGGGCTCACAGTCGCGCATGATACATTAGTGGATCCTGTCGCAGTTTCTAACTCATTGGGTCAACACTTTGCTGGGATTTCAAGCTCTTCAAATTACCCGCCAACGTTTCTCCCGAAGAAACGTGCAGCAGAAGTGCGACCTATTGCTTTCTCCTCTCAAAATCGCGAAAGCTACAATACTGTTTTCTCCATGCGGGAACTCCAACATGCACTCTCTTCTTCTCGCTCCTCCGCCCCAGGACCGGATGGTATCCACGTCCAAAAGTTGCTACATTTATCAACCCATAGTCTGCGTTACCTCGTTCGCCTTTAAAATCGAATTTGGACCGACAGTACTTTTCCCAGACGATGGCGGGAAGCTATCGTCGTTCCTGTTCCGAAACCTGGAAAGGACAAACATCTCCCCTCTAGCTATCGCCCCATTTCTCTCACAAGTAGTGTATGTAAGGTTTTGGAGGGTATGGTGAATTGCCATTTAGCTTGGTGGCTGGAGTCCCGCAGTCTTTTAACACCTGCCCAATGCAGATTCCAAAAGCATCGTTCTGCAGTTGACCATCTTGTTGCTCTCTCCACTTACATCTTGACCAATTTTCTCCGGAAACGCCAAACGGTAGCAATATTTTTTGATCTGGAGAGAGCATACGATACCTGTTGGAGGACAGGCATCCTCCGCACACTGTTCTCTTGGGGCTTTCGAGGTCGGCTGCCACTATTTCTTCCCGAATTTATGGCAGAGCGCACATTTAGAGTGCGGGTGAACACTACTCTCTCCCGTACTTTCTCCAAAGAAAACGGGGTACCCCAGGGCTCCATGCTAAGTGTTGTACTGTTTGCGATTGCCATAATTCCAATTATGGACTGTCTCATTCCCTGATTTCTCAGGCTCCCTCTTTGTGGACGATTTTGCTATCTACTACAGCTCTCAACGGACCAGCCTTCTTGAACGACGTCTTGAAGGATGTCTCGATCGCCTCCAGGCTTGGAGCATCGAAACTGGCTTCCGTTTTTCTCCCAGTGAGACCGTATGTGTTAATTTTTGGCGACGTCAGGAGTTTCTTCCACCCTCCTTACATCTAGCACCTGTCAACCTTCTGTTTTCAGACGTCGCTAAATTCTTGGGTCTTATGTTTGACAGAAAACTGTGCTGGTCCTCCCACATTTCCTATCTTTCGCGCTCGCTGTCTGCGATCCCTCAACACCCTCTGTGTCCTAAATGGTACCTCCTGGGGAGCGGACCGAGTGGTCCTTCTCCGCCTCTATCGCGCCTTAGTTTGCTCGAAATTGGACTATGGAATCATAGTTTACTCCTCTGCTCGGCCGTCTATTCTTAGTCGTCTCGACTATCCACCACCATGGATTACATTTAGTGTCTGGAGCTTTTTACACCAGCCCTGTGGAAAGCCTTTATGCTGAGGCTGCTGAACCTCCGCTGCCCAATCGGCGATCTATCCTTCTAAGTCGTTATGCTAGCAATTTCTCTTCCATGCCTGCTAATCCAGCCCATGACATTTTTTTCGACACCTCCTTGGATGTAGGGTATGCGGGCTGCCCTTCCTCCGTACTACCACCGGGAGTCCGCTTCCATCAACTGCTCCATTCTCCACCGCCTTGGCTCCATCCCCGGATCTGCCTGCTCCATGACCTTTGTTAATTTCCCCCTTCACTTTTTTATCATCGGACATTTGCTGCTCTATGTGCACAAATGAAGGCAGCCACATTCATTTACACTGATGACTCGAAAACATCGTTAGATGTAGGGAGTGCCTATATTGTTGGCGACACCCAAAATCAATTTCGGCTTCCCGACCCGTGTTTGGTTTATACTGCGGAGCCTTACGCTGTTCACCAGGCTGTCCACTACATCCGCCGCCATCAGCAGATACAGTATATTATCTGTTCAGATTCTCTCAGCTCTCTCCTCAGTCTCCAAGCTCTTTACCCTGTCCACCCTCTGGTCCACCGGATTCAGGACTGTCTGTGCTTCCTCCACCTGGGGGGCGTCTCGGTGGCATTCCTCTGGCTCTCGGGACACATTGGTATCTGTGGAAATGAGGCTGCCAATATAGTGGCCAAGGCTGCAGTCTCTCTTCTCCGGCCAGCTATTCAATCGATTCCCTTTGCCGATCTACGGAGCGTTTTATGTCGTCGTGTTGTTCTTTTATGGCACACACATTGGTCGACACTTCCCCATAATAAATTGTGGGACGTGAAAGCTCTTCCCTGTGGTTGGACTTCCTCCCGAACGAGTCATCGGGTGGAGGTAATTGTAACTAGACTCCGGATAGGGCACTGTCTTTTTAGCCATCGACATCTTTTAAGCGGCAATCCTCCCCCACTCTGTCCCCACTGCTGTCAGCTGTGGACGGTAAGACACCTTTTAATTGAGTACCCCTATTTTACTCCGTTACGCGCCAGTCGACAGCTGTCGCCTGATATATCGTCCATTTTAGCACATGACACGCGCTCGGCCGATCGCGTTTTCGAATGTATTAGTGCCAGTGAAATGACGTCAGTCATTTGAAGCTTTTCTTGGGGACAACCAACCCCTTTCTGTAGTGGATTTTTAAGCCTTCCTTCTGCTTTTAGTTTCTCCAATTTTTTGAGTTTCGTTCCCATTGCTGCTGGTTTCCATTTTCGGTTTTTACTGTATCCTAAGTCACGGATCGGGCGCTAATGACCATAGCAGTTTTGCGCCCTAAAACCAAAACAAACAAAAAAAATAAATACTGACCTACACTGAGGCTAAGAGAAAATTTGAACGCCTGCATCCTGTGCATATGACATCATCTTACCCTGCTGCTACAACAGTTCTGCAACCATCAACTCCACAAACCTAGGTCACCTCTTAGAGCTGGAAGACTACACCTGCACCCTTGATGGTGGAGCTTTTAAGCCAGAGAAGTAAGTCTTCTTTGGCTTTTCTCACTAGGAATGGGTCTCTTGGGTCACTCTGTACCCAGGTTTCTTATAGTGGGGAAGATGACACCTGCCAGTGGCTGAAGAGCCCAAAAGGAGCTGGTCATAGGGCTTCACGCTCATCCTCAGTCCTGGAGACTGAGCCAGGGAAACCCAAGGAGCAGTGAGAGAAGTCCAAAAAGAAAACCCCTAAGACCAAGGAAACTGTGGTGGCAGCCACAAACTCTGTGGCTGAGGATGGGGTGGAGATTTTGGCGTCTCCTGAGGACCTAAATCTTGCCAGACCCCCAGGCACAATGGATAGAGACTGCTCAGGCAATAAATTGGTGCCATCAGGTGACTCTGAGGCATAAACTGCCTCATTGAATGTTCCTTGCCTTCCCAGTCTCACGATGTCATCCTCCAGTGGAATTGCAGCGGTCTTTTGCACTGCCTGGCTGAACTACGGCAACTGTTCAGTTTTACAACTACTATCTGCATTGCCCTCCAGGAAACCTGGTTCTGAGCAATGCGGACCTCTTCCCTTCACGGCTATAAGGGATATTACAGGAACCAAAGCACTATAATCGAGTGTCAGGTCGGACTTGCGTTTACGTCCTAAACTTGGTCTGTAGTGAACATGTGCATCTTCAAACCTACATCTACATCCATACTGCACAATCCACCATACAGAGTGTGGGGGAGTGTACTGTGTACCACAACTAGCATCTTCTCTCCCTGTTCCACTCACAAACAGATAGAGGGAAAAATGACTGAATATATGCCTCTGTAAGAGCCCTAATCTCTCATATCTTATCTTTGTGGTCTTTCTGCAAAATGTAAGTTGGCGGCAGTAAAATTGTACTGCAGTTAGCCTCAAATGCTGGTTCTCTAAATTTCCTCAGTGGCGATTCATGAAAAGAATGCCTCCTTTCCTCCAGAGCCTCCACCCGAGTTCCTGAAGCATTTCTGTAACACTCCCATGATGATCAAACCTACCAGTAACAAATCTAGCAGCCCGCCTCTGAATTGCTTCTATGTCTTCCCTCAATCTCACCTGATAGGGATCCCAAACGCTCAAGCAGTACTCAAGAATAGGTTGTATTAGTGATTTATAAGTGGTCTCCTTTACAGATGAACCACATCTTCCAGAAATTCTACCAATGAACCAAAGATGACCATCCGCCTTCCCCACAACTGTCATTACATGCTTGTCCCACTTCATATTGCTCTGCAATGTTACACCCAAATATTTAACCGATGTGACTGTGTCAAGCGCTACACTGCTAATGGAGTATTCAAACATTACAGGATTCTTTTTGCTATTCATCTGCATTAATTTACATTTATCTACATTTAGAGTTAGCTGCCATTCTTTACACCAATCACAAATCCTGTCCAAGTCATCTTGTATTCTCCTACAGTCACTCAACAATGACACCTTCCCGTAAACCACAGCATCATCAGCAAACAGCCGCACGTTGCTATCCACCCTATCCAAAAGATCATTTATGTAGGTAGAAAACAACAGCATACCTACCACACTTCCCTGGGGCACTCCAGATGATACCTTCACTTCTGATGAGCACTCACCATCGAGGACAACGTACTGGGTTCTATTACTTAAGAAGTCTTCAAGCCACTCACATATTTGGGAACCAATCCCATATGCTCATACCTTAGTTAAAAGTCTGCAGTGGGGCACCAAGTCAAATGCTTTCCAGAAGTCAAGGAATATGGCATCATTCTGATACCATTCATCAATGGTTCGCAAGGTATCATGTGAGAAAAGGGTAAATTGCATTTCGCAGGAGTGATGCTTTCTAAAGCTGTGCTGATGCATGGACAGCAACTTCTCTGTCTCAAGGAAATTCATTATATTCAAACTGAGAATATGTTCGAGAATCTGCAACAAACCGATGTTAATGGTTTTGGTCTATAATTTTGAGGATCCATCCTTCTACCCTTCTTATATACAGGCATCACCTGCGCTTTTTTCCAGTTACTCGGGACTATACGATGGGCAAAAGATTCGCGATAAATGCAAGCTAAGTAAGGAGCCAATGCAGTAGAGTACTCTCTGTAAAACCGAATTAGAATCCCATAAGGACCTGGTGATTTACTTATTTTCAACCCAATTTAGCTGCTTCACAACCCCAGGAGTGTCTATCACTATGTCCTCCATACGGGAATCTGATAGAGACTCAAACGGTGGTATGTTTCTACGATCCTCATGCGTAAAAGATATCTCAAATGCTAAATTTAAAATCTCAGCTTTCATTTCACTGTCTTTCATTGCCAGGCCCAACTGATAAGTGAGTGACTGGGTGGAAGCCTTCGACTCGCTTACCGATTTTACGTAAGACCAGAATTTCATTGGGTTTTCAGCAAGATCTTTTGCTAAGGTATGACGGTGGTAGTGGTTGTATGCTTCGCGCATCACTCTTCTTACAGCAGCACAAGTCTCTACTAACTTTGGCCTGTCCTCATTCTCCTGATCTTTCTTGTACTGCGAGTGCAACTTTCTTTTCTTCCTGAGCATTCACCGAATTGCTCCGTTAAACGACGGTTGGTCTTTTCCATTTGTAACCCACTTTTTTGGCACATAATTCTCCAATGCATGATTTACAGTGTGTTTAAATTTTGCCCATAATTCTTCCACGTCCATACCGGTAGTAAATGAAGTTGATTCATTTACTCAGTGGGATGCTAACAACTGCTTATCTAGCCTTTCTAGTAAGAATACTATCCTAGCCTTCTTGACTGACTTTTAACTTTTGTAACCATAGTCGTAATGGTATCATCATGATCACTGATCCCTGTCTCAACACTGACACCATTGATGAGGTTTGGTCTGTTCATGGCTACCAGATCTAAAATATTTCCATTATGCTTTGGCTGTCGATTTAGCTGCTCAAGACCCCTCTTGAAGCTGTGGCTGTCATAATATGGACAGTGCGGGAAATAACTGTCTGCAATGTATACCTTCCTCCAGATAGTGCGGTATCCTTGTATTAGCTGCAATGATTGATCAGCTCCCTAAATCTTTCCTACTTCTGCGAGATTCTAATGCCCATAACCCCTTGTGAGGTGGTACCATGCCTACTGGCCAAGGCAAGGATGTTGAAACTTTACTGTCGCAATCCAACCTATGCCTCTTAAATACTGGGGCCGCCACACATTTCAGTGTGGCTCATGGTAGTTACTCGGCCATTGATTTATCAATTTGCAGCCCAGGACTTTTCCTATCTATTTACTGGAGAGCACATGATGACCTGTGTGGTAGTGACCACATCCCGATCTTCATGTCACTGCCCCAGCATCAGGTGCACAGACGCCTGCCCAGGTGGTCTTTGAACAATGCGGACTGGGAAGCTTTCATCTTGGATGTCACTGCTGAATCTCCCCCACATGGTAACATTGATGTGATGGTTGAGCAGTTGCCTAGCACAATTGTCTGTGGCAGAAAATGTGGTCCCTCACTCATAAGGGTACCTGAGGGATAAGGCAGTCCCTTGGTGGTCGCTGGAAGTCGCTGAAGCAATTAAGGAGCATGGGTGAGCTCTGAAATATCATAAGTGGCACCCTTCCCTGAAGCACCTCATAGCCTTTAAATGGCTCCATGCCCGTGTTCGCCACCTTATCAAACATTGGAAGAAGGAGTGTTGGGTAGATAGATCTTCACCATTGGGTGCCACACATCACCTTCCCAAAGATCAAACATTTTTTCGGGTACTTGGCCCCAACAGCTGTCCCTGGTGTTATCATAAATGGCAAGTTATGTACTGATGAAAATGCGATTGCCTAGCACTTTGCTCGAGCCTCTGCATCAGAGAATTATCCCCCATCCTTTCATACACTGAAATGGTGGCTGGAAGGGAAGGTCCTATCATTCACTACACACTGCAGTGAATCCTATAACGCCCCATTTACAGAGTGGGAGCTCCTTAGTGCCCTTGCACATTGCCATGTCACAGCTCCTGGGCCTGATGGCATCCACAGCCAGGTGATTACATATTTCTCATCTGACTACAAGCAACATTTTCTCATCATCTTATACCAGATCTGGTGCGACGGCATCTTTCCATCGCAATGGCGAGAGAGCACCATCATTCTGGTGCCAAACATGGTAAAAACCCCATTGATGTGGATAGCTATCACCCCATCAGCCTCACCAATGTTCTTTGTAAGCTGCTGGAACATATGATATGTTGACGGTTGGGTTGGGTTCTGGAGTCGTGTGGCTTGCTCGCTCCATGTCAGGGCGGCTTCCGCCAGGGTCACCCTACCACTGATAATCTTGTATCCATCGAGTCTGCCATCCAAACAGCCTATTCAAGATGGCCGCACCTGATTGCCATCTTTTTTGACTTACATAAAGCATACGATGTGACTTGGTGACCTCATATTATTGCCACATTGTATGAGTGGGGTCTCCGGCGACCACTCTGGCTTTTTATTCAAAACTTCCTGTCGCTCCATACTTTCCATGTCCAAGTTGGTGACTCCCATAGTTCCATCCATATCCTGGAGAATGGAGTCCCGCAGGGCTCTGTATTGAGTGTCTCTCTATTTTTAGTGGCCATTAACAGTCTAGCAGCAGCTGTTGGGCCCTCCGTCTCACCTCCTCTGTATGCAGACTACTTCTGCATTTCATACTGCTGCCCCAGTACTGTTTTCATTGAGTGGCGCTATCCACAAGGTGCAGTCATGGGCATTAGCCCACAGCTTTCAGTTTTCAGCCGCAAAGTCGTGTCATGCATTTCTGTCAGCATCGTACCAGAACACACACTTCACCTTAATGGCGATCCACTTACTGTAGTGGAGACTCAATTCCTAGGACTGGGTTTCAACACTCAATTGACTTGGCTCCCTCATCTTCGTCAGCTTAAGCAGAAGTGCTGGCAGCACCTCAATGCCTTCCATTGCTTGATCAATAATAATTGGGGTGCAGATCACTGTATGCTGCAGCAGCTCTACAGAGCCCTTGTCCAATCCTGAATTGACTACGGAAGTGTGGTTTATGGTTTGGCAGCTCCTTCAGCATTGCATTTACTTGACCCTGTGCACCACTGTGGGGTTCCATTAGTGACAGGAGCTTTTAGGACGAGTCCAGTGACTAGCATACTGGTGGAATTTGGTGTTCTTCCACTGCAGATCAGACATGCGCAACTACCCTCCAGTTACACAGCACACATTCATAGTTCCCCTGAGCATCCGAATTATATCTCGTGTTCTTGATTACATCCGCTCATGCCCTGGTGAGTCATTTCTCCTGTTTACTGATTCATTGAGCAGCCTACAAGCTATCGACCAGTGCCATCCTCACCAACCTCTCGTAGTGTCCATTCAGGAGTACATCTGTGCCCTGGAACAGTCCTGCTGTTCCATGGTGTTTGTGTGGACCACAGCACATGTCAGAATTCCCATCTATGAACTTGCTGACAGGCTGGCCAAACAGGAAACACAGAAACATCTTCTGGAGATAGGCATCTCCAAAGCTGACTTGCATTCTGTCTTACACCACATGGTTTTTTGGCTTTGGGAGATGGAATGACATAACAGCACACACAACAAATTGTGTGTTATTAAGGAGACTATGAATGTGTGGAAGTCTTCCATGCAAGCCTCTCACAGGAAATCAGTTGTCCTCTGCCAGCTCTGTATTGGCCATACGTGGCTAATGCATGGTTACCTACTCTGTCGTGAGAACCCACCTGAGTGTCACTGTGACTCCCAAATGACAGTCGTCCACCTCTTGCTGGACTGCCCACAACTGTGCTCTTCATTACTGCTGTACCAACTGTGTGAACTCCTGTTAATGGTAACAGAGGTAAGTGATTTTTAGTTTGTAATAAGTTAAAGAATGTGCTAGAAATGAGTAACACCTCACTCCCTGAATCTGTAAATATGTTAACTTCAAAAGTCTCCATGTTTCCTACTATTATTGGTTGTGTAATATTGATAGTCAAGTTTGGTTCTTCCAGTAACAACCATTCTTTTGTTGGTATTTTGTGTGAGAAATTAAGATACTTATTACAAACCAGGATTCCTAGTGTATCTGTAGGACTGGACCCCAGCCCTGTATCCACATCTCACTACGTTTTCCTCATTACTAGTAATCACCGGTTGGTTACCAGCTTGGCATGCTATATTACCACTTTGTGCTCTATTATTACTTGCCACAAATTCCTGCATAGTTAATGGGATCAAGTGCATCCACAAAATATAATAATACTTCAATCATTCTCCACCCACTACATAATATATCCTTCCTCCGGTAAATGTTCAATAGTCTTATTAAAATTCGAACTAACCCCTCTCCCTCCATTGGTTTGTCAAAGTATTTTGCTCATGTTAAATGCCAGTCAAAATACTTTCTCATTGTTCCCCACATATTACTGTAATACTTTGGTTCCCACAAGTCTGATAATAGCTTTCCTGCGCACTTGCTGACCAATACTTCTCTTTAAAATTCTTTTGAAAATCTTCCCAAGAGGAAAAGTTTGTGTTGTTTACCATTCCCCACTCTGAGGCTTCCCCTAACAGATACCCAACAGCAAACACCATCTTTTTTGAATTTTCCCAGTTCTTGGGCATTGCTTGGTTGAACCTTTCCAAAAAATAGGTAGGATGTACTTCCTCATCTGGCTTAAACTTAGGCAATTGCTTAGATAACCCTGAATTGGCTCCCCATTGTAAATCCATCATTACCTCACTAGTTAATACCACATTAGGAGAAGTTATCCTCTTATCTACCTTGTCCTGAATAGGTTTGAATTCCTTCCATAATTCATCCATACATTTCTTGGTATCATTGACTTCAATGGATAAGGCAGGAGACATGTTCTCAGATTACTCTCACGGCAATTTTTTGGTCAATTATTTCCTCTACTTGTTCCTCCAGACTACTCATATTAATTATGTCTGAGGTTTCTAATTTCTCTTGAAAGTTTCTTTCCACAGTACCTACTAGAGTGTTAATGCAAGCAATTTGCTATTCGACTATTGGTATTAACTTACCCTGTTTTTCACAGGTGCAGTCTTTTGTTTACAGCAACAAATGTAACATTACATACATTCTGAAATGATCCTAACTTCTCACTAAATTCAGATTCTACATTATCACATTCATATTCAGTATCACATTCACTATCACACTAACATCCTAAAAGTGGTTACTCTGTGACTTTACATGACTGCTTAACAAACTAGTTAATTCCTCTTTCAAATCTATTTTAAAATTCTCTACTTTAGTAGTTAAAGTGTCAAATTCAGTCTTCAAATTAGCCATAGCTTCACATAAATTATCTAAGTCTTTACTTTGTGAATCTACTTTAACACTTAACAATTCTAAAGTTCTATTCTGAACATCCAATTTATAATTTGAGTATTCACTGCGTCTATTTCTCTACTTAAAGTAGAACTCTGTGCATAGAGTTTTTCCCTTAAAGTTGCACTTATTTCATTTTTCAAAGAAACACCCTTCATCTATTTTATCATTTAATTGAGTATCTATTGAGTCTAATTTAAGACTTAGTTCCTTTCTTAAAGCTGCTGAATCTGCACTTTGGGTGTTGATTAATTTTACTACCTCAGACCAGTCTGTCATCTCCTTACTCATTTTCATTGCCATGGCTGGTTCTGATGTTTCCCCAATTCTCTGTTTATTATCCATATTCTTCTTACCTTTAGATCTAGTAATCATCAAAAAATTCTACACTGAGTGTAATAACTATACTAACACTCTATTATTCAACAGTTTCTTTAACTTCACACTCAAACAGTTATTATTTTGCACTCACCCGGTGTAGAGTTCTAGCTGCGTTGGTGAGCGGATGCGTAATCAGCACCATTGAACAGCACTGGCACCGGCAGCATCAAATGTTGTTTTCAGCATCAGTGTCAGCAGGCATATGTGGAATCAGCACTGGTGATTACCGACTAGTGCCGGCATCATCAGACTTACGCTGGTTCCCATGTCTGCGTCCCTGTGATGCGTGCAAGATTTGCTTACACCCCACACCAGATCTTCTTAGATGAATTATTCTTGTCGTATTTATTCTTAGTGTAATATGTGGGAATCTTCTTTTTCTTCTTTTAACATTACATCTTCCTTACATCTTCTCTTTTATTGTGTTCATTAATTTTTGCCCTTTGAATTTTTTAGGCAGAATCCAATTCTGTGAAACAGTTCTCTTGTCCTGCTATACCTGGTCACTATGGCAACACATCGTATCTTCTGCTTGGATTTAATCTCAAAATTACTGTTTTTTCAAGCCCTTTTAACTGGTTGCCACTTTCTAACACTTTTTAACTTTTAAATGACCTGGAGAGCTGTGTGAAATTGCATTACATGCAATTTTCACAACTCTCTCACTTCAGTTGACTTACTTGATCTGCACAGCCAATCTTCTTCTGTGGATATCTTATCTGGCTCTCTCGATCTTCGAAACCTCCTTCTCTGAAGAGTACTGCTGGTTAACAGAATTTATTAGTAACACACACACTCTCTCTCTCTCTCTCTCTCTCTCTCTCTCTCTCTCTCTCTCTCTCTATCTCTCTATCTCCCTCTCCCCCTACTCTACCTCCCTCCCCTCATGAAATAAGTGGATACTCACATAATACTTTTAATTGTCTTGATATATTTTAACTTCCACAAATAACAAAGCATTAGAATACTTGCAAGTCAACTGACTCCTCCTGTGTTAGGCTTGATTAAAAACATCTGCAATATATTTGGTACTACAACCACATAAAATATGAACCTGTCTTGCCTATAGCTAGTCCAATATGTGAAGTTTATTTAACAATGATTCAACTGTTCTTCTTTTTTCTTGTTACAATAGTCAATGATATTAAAAAAACCATGAGATACATAAACACTCGTTTTCTTCCAATACAGCTTCCGTGGTGCGAGCGGCAAACACTTGATACCATCACATCTACCTTGTGTTCGTGACTCTTTTGAAGCCTGCAAACAAAACATGTCACACAGTATGTACATTCTCTCACACTTATTTATAAAATATCCTGTATTCGAAATGGTAGAAGGATGAGCGGTTCTAGAATTTACGCGGAAATTCTCAAATCGCTACAGTTTGAGTCTTAGTGCTATGATATTACTGTCTGAAAAGTTGTTTCCAGGTTTTAGGACTATTGATCCATGTCATTTAAATGAACTGCTGTGTACAATAATATCACTCTTTCCAAATTTTATCAACATTTTCCAACATAATAAAGTTCCTTACCATGAACAACATGTGTTAAAAGGTATTACATTATAAAGCCACTCCAATCATTTCAATATTACTGCAGAAGTTGGACCATTATGGAGTAAGGGGAGTAGCTTACAATTGGTTCGCCTCTTACTTTAAGAACAGAAAGCAGAAGGTAATTATCCGCAATACTGAGAAGTGGTAGTGATGTTCAGTCCCAATGGGGCTCTGTTAAGTGGGGCGTTCCCCAAGGGTCGGTGCCGGGGCTGATGCTGTTTCTTATTTATATAAATGATATGCCTTCTAGTATTAAAGGTTATTCAAAAATATTTCTGTTTGCTGATGACACCAGCTTGATAGTGAAGGATCTTGTGTGTAATATTGAAGCAGTAACAAATAATGTAGTTCATGAAATAAGTTCGTGGCTTGCGAAAAATAATTTGATGCTAAATCATGGTAAGACTCAGTTTTTACAGTTTCTAACTCGCAATTCAACAAGAATCGATATTTTGATCAGACAGAAAGGGCATATTATAGGCGTGACGGAGCAGTTCAAGTTCCTAGGCATTCAGATAGATAGTAAGCTGTTGTGGAAAGCCCATGTCCAGGATCTTGTTCAGAAACTAAATGCTGCTTTATTTACCATTAGAACAGTGTCTGAAATAAGTGATACTTCAACACAAAAAGTAGTCTACTTCGCATATTTTCATACGCTTACGTCGTATGGTATTATTTGTTGGGGTAATTCTTCTGATTCAAAAAGGGTATTTTTGGCTCAAAAACAGGCTGTTCGAGCTATATGTGGTGTAAGTTCGATAACCTCTTGTTGACCCCTATTCAATAGTCTGGGAAGTCTGACATTGCCCTCACAGTATATATTTTCTTTAATGTCGTTTGTTGTTAGCAATATTAGCCTAACCCAAGAGTTAGCAGCTCGTACTCAGTTAATACTAGGCAGAAATCCAATCTGCATGTGGAATGCACTTCCTTGACTCTTGTGCAGAAAGGAGTGCAGTATTCTGCTGCATCCATTTTCAATAAGCTACCACAAGAACTCAAAAATCTTAGCAGTAGCCCAAACTCTTTTAAGTCTAAACTGAAGAGTTTCCTCATGGCTCACTCCTTCTATTCTGTCAAGGAGCTCCTGGAAGAGCTAAAAAATTAAGCAGATTCCAGTATTGCATTCATTCATTCATTCATTTCATTGTTGCCCTTATGGACAGTGTTTGAACTCGAAAATCACATGATGACATAATTTTCACTTCTTTCCTTTCTTCCTCTTCTCTTCCCAAAATCTCTTCATCCTTTGGCTGTGCTCCTGTTTCCTTTGCTCTGTCCATAATGTTCCTGTCTTCTTTCTCTCCTTTACAATAAATTTTGCACTCCTAACTTTGTTTCTGAAGTATTTCCTGTCTCCTATCATTTGCCTGTTGATCCCTATCTGCCTTAAGTCTTCGTCTATTTCATGATACCAATTTGTTTTCTTGCTTGAGCTGTTTACTACATCAAAAATTTTCTTTATAAGTCGGTTGCTGTCCATTCTCTGTATGTGCCCATAGAAAGTTAATCTGCGTTTTCTGATCGCGTCTGTTAGTCTGTCAGTGTGCTGGTACAGCTCTTTGGTAGGTCGCTTCATCCATATGCCATCTCTGTGAATTGGTCCAAATATTTTTCTGAGAATTTTGCGTTCTATTTTTTCTGTGTCTATGATGCCTGATGCTCCAATTGTGGTTGTTTCTGACGCGTACAATGCTTCTGGTAATACAACTGTTTTGTAGTGCCTAAGTTTGGCCTGCCTCAATATGCTTTTCTTATTATAATGTGACCATGTGAGTTTGTATGCCTTCTGGAGTTTCTTCGTTCGTTCCATGTTAGCCGCCTTGTTTGATCCTCCCATTTGTATGTACTCCCCTAAATACTTAAATTTTTCGACTCTTTCTATGGATCCATATACAGTATGCATGGTGTGTACATTGTTGGTCTGTCGTTCCATATATTGTGTCTTCTCGTAAGATACCTGCAGACCTGTTTTGGCAGCTATTTCATGCAAGCATTCCAGTGCTTCCTTTGCCTCCTGTGTATTATTGCTGAGTATGGCTATATCATCTGCAAATGCCAGACATTTTATGATTGTTTTGGTTTCACGTGTTCTTCCCAGCTGTATTCCTTTAACTTGTTCCTCCCACTGCTTGATAATTTTGTCTAACACCATGTTGAACAGGATTGGTGAGAGCCCGTCTCCTTGTCGGACACCTGTGTGTATGTGGAAGGGTTCCGAAATTTCTCCCATGAACTTAATCTTGGAGGTAGTGTCTGTAAGCGTCTGTTGTATAAGTGCCCTGGTTTTTCTGTCGATACCATATTCTTCCAGCACGTCAAAGAGTGTCTGTCTGTCTATGGAATCATATGCTTTTTTAAAGTCCACAAAGGTAACTACAGTGTTTCTTGCCTGTCTGACTTTCAAAAGTGTTCTCAAGTTCCAGATCTGTTCGATGCATGATCTCCCTTTTCTGAAGCCTGCCTGGTATTCCCCAATTTGCAGATCTGCTTGGGGTTCTAGTCTGTTTAATAGCACCTTAGAGAAAATTTTGTATGTAACTGGTACTAGCGAAATGCCTCTGTAATTGTTTGGATCTGACTTATCACCCTTTTTATGTAATGGATGGATCAATGCACATTTCCATTCCTCTGGCACTTTCTCTGTGATCCAAATTTTGGAGATAATCTTATGGATTTTTTTGGTGATGTTTTCATCTTGGAGTTTCCAGATCTCGGCGATAATACCATCTTCTCCGGCAGCTCTGTTATTTTTCATTTGTTTTATGATTTCCTCTACCTCTTCTATTGTGGGTGGATCAGAATCGGCATTAGGTGTGGTCTTTTGGAATGTTAATTTTCCTGTAGGTTTTTTGCAATTAAGAAGTTTATCAAAGTAATGTTTGAGAATTTTACAGTTTTCTTTTGTGTTTGTTTCCAGGGATCCATCTGTTCTTCGGAAGCAGAGGCTAGGGGGTTGATAGCCCTTAATATTTTCTTTGAAAGTTCTGTAAAAATTTCTTGTGTTATTTCTTTTGAAATCTTCCTCAATTTCGTTTAGTCTGTTATTGTCATATGCTCGTTTTTCCCTTCTGATTTCCTTCGATGCTAGTTTCTGAACTTCGTGAAATTCTTTCCATGTTTCTGAATTTCTGTAGCTACTGAACTTGTCCCATGCTTGCTTTCTTCTCTCAATGGCTTCATCACAATTTGCGTTCCACCACCTATGTTTGCGTTTTCTAGGTGGTTGTCCCCAGCACATAGTCTTCTGAACTGCCTTCGCCAGATCTGTCCATGTGTCTATTGAATGCCTATTAATTTCTTCAACGATTTTATCCCTGTTTATCTTCAAGTATTCTGGATCAGGTTTGACTATTTTGTTTTGCGCTGTCTGTTTCAGTCTTGGGATTGGCCTAATCTTAACTTGTAGCAAATAATGATCAGACTCGAAGACTCCTTTACGTGTTCTGACATTTAGAATTTCCCGCGAATTTTTCTTGGATATGGCCACATGATCAATCTGAAATTCTCCCCACACTGTGTTGGGTGCTTTCCATGTTGTATGTTTTCGTCTTGGTTTTTGAAATTGTGTTGACATGATTTTGAGGTTAAAGTTTTGACAATATTTTATGAGGTGTTCCCCATTTCTGTTCGTGCGAATATGTGCTGAGTATGGGCCTGTTATTTCTCTGAATTTTCTCTCTTTACCAAGCTGCGCATTGAAATCACCCATTAGAATTTTCACATGTCTTTCTGGTACGTTGTTAGTTACTTCCTCCATGTTTTCCCAGAAGTCTTCAATTTCTTGTGGCTTCTTTCTGTTATGGTCATTTGTACGTGCATGTGCGTTGATAATTGTGTATGCTTTATTACCTGATTTGAAGGACAGTGTCGAGATACGTTCTGATATTGAATTGAAGTCTATGATGTTATCCATGACTGATTTGTATAATGCAAACCCTGTACCAAACAATAATGGTGTTCCTCTTCTGACAGCAGGTTTACCTTTGTAAATCCTGTAATGTTCTGTGTCGAAATGGTTTTCATCTACGAAGCGCGTCTCTTGAATGGCAAGAATTTTGATGTGAAATTTATCTAGCATGTCTGTCAGTTGTTTTAGTTTTCCAAGTTTGAACAGAGTGTTTGCATTGAGAGTGCCAAGGTAGTGCTTGCGAAGAGGTTTTGAGAAGCTCCGACTCTTCTCCTCATGATGTTCCTGGTCCCCCAGAATCCGATGACCAGGAAAGTCCAGTCCGTTGACTGGGGCCTGGGGTAGCGGATTTCTTTCCATTTGTTCCATCATGATTACTTCAAGTTGAAGTTGGTTGTGGTGACCTTTAACAAGATCACGGTAATTGCAGACTTGATTGTTGAGATCAAGCCATATTTCACTGCCGAACCAACTAGGTAAACAGACGCAGACCACTAGTCGCTGGATACCAGAACAGACACTAATGGATTTCTTGATGTTGTGTGTTTGGTCCGCGAGAGCTATTTTATTTCGCTCAAGTCCGCCGGCAAGCCGGTGAGGACCCCCCTATCAGCCACCTGGGACGCGCCACGTCGGAGTGTCACCTCTCCGCCTGCTACGACACCGTAGTAGGTTCGTGGTCCAGTATTGCATTGTTTATTTTCTTTATTTAAACTTACAACTTGTCACCTGAATATGTTTTTTTTATATTTCATTTTATCTGTTTCTAATATTATGTCATAATTTCATGTATAGACTTGTTCCATGACCATGGAGACTTCTCCTTAATTAGGTCCCACAGAACAATAAATAAATAAATAAATATTAACATTTTAACAGAAACTGTTCCCACTTAAAACCTATTTTCAGTTTACTTATTCCAAACTCTTTTTACTAACTAAATTATCAATATTAATACTGCTAATGACAATTGTAATAAAATTTCCAGTGTTGCCAGTTACACAGATAACCACACAAATCCTACATGGCAACTTTGAAATATCAACATCTGAGAACAAATGGTTTTATAATACTTCTGCACTAACACATACGTGAATGTAATGAAAATAATATCGGAGTTGTAAATACAGACGTAGAACATGCTATGTGTGAAATATTACAGAATTGAATTGTTCATGAGTGCAGTAATCACATTCTTAAATAATGAAAGAGTGTCATTAACCAAGCTCTTGATGAGCCGCAGCCAGATTAGGTGCCCAACATGAACCATATGCATTTCAGTTCTTTACACTTGGTACGTTTACCTCTCTGATAAGAAGTACCCCCGCCCCCTTCCCCGTTGGTTCCCTGTAGCCAGGTAGTTGATCAATGAGCTTTGAGCATCGGACTGCTAAGTCAACCCTATGTAGAGTGGTGTTGCTGTCCCAGTTGGCTTGTGGAGAGTGCTCAGTACTCAGGCATATGAAATTTGGAGTATGGTCTTCAGATGTATGTTCGAGGTAAGTCTGCAAGTTGATCAGCTCCCTTGTTGTGGTGTGTCTTTCCCTTTTCAGCTACCACAGGAGCTGTAGACCAACATTAAGAGCTTGCACTCTTAATTCCTGTGGAATGGCCTACCTTTTGTTCAGTTATTCTCTCTGTAGCTTTTGGGGAAAGAAAGATGGTCTGTAAAATTAACTTTTGTTTGACACACGTAACTTCGTTGTGTTGATAATGTTTATGATTTTTGGAAACCCCCCCAGAAATTTAGTGTATGTCTGTATCTTTTTCCAATTCTTTGCAGATTCAGATGATGTCTGCATTTGAATGTCAGATGCACTGTGGCTCACTTTGAGTGAAGGTATCAGCCACGAAGAAGTCGATGTGCCGTAGCTGCAGAAGCAGCATGAAGATGTGACAGACGTGCTGAAGAACTGTGTGGGAGCTGTAGAAGCCCTGCAATGGCAGACGGCCCAGCTGGGAGAGGAGGACTGTCAAACTCCACAGGCAAGCAACAGCGTGAAACGTCTTCCAGCAGTTATTTGTTTAAAATGTTGATTAACCTAAATGACCAAATGAGACTGTTATCTCTTCCTCATAATAGCTTGAAAATTGTCCACAGGTTGTCAAATGGCTGGCCATTTCAGGCTGCTACTACTACTACTACTACTACTACTACTACTACTACTATTAACTCCAAGTTTGCTAAACTGAGGAAGCAACACTTGTTCAAGCATTGTCCCTCCACAAACCGCTTAGTGAGTGTGACAGTAAAGGCCAATGGATAACTGAGAAGGTGAGTGATATATGCCTAATGAAGCAAGAGGAAAGCTTACATTTAGTATTGATACAGTTACAAGTTGAATGATTTGATTTTGTGTGTAGGGAAGAAGAGGAGGTATACAGTACCTAAAATGATAAGAGAAACTTTTGTTGATGCTTATGCATAATAATAAAAAAAATTGAAAACAAAAATCATCTCAATTGTTATGACTTATATCAATGTGTATCTTACTGCTCTATACAGTATGTCAAGTAGGATGTGCTTGGGTTGAGGGAGGTGGTCATCAGTGGCAATTGAATGTCGTATATGCTCTGAGAGTGATAGATGTGTTTATTACAGTTTTTGTGGGACCCTCCAGGAATGATGGTATAGTGCCGTACTGTCACACTGGAAACAGAATTAGGGAACCGGATAATAACTGCTAGCAGTCACTATAAAACTGACATTATTTGACACAACACTGGTCTCCAGCTTGTCTTCAGTTGGTTAACATACAGATACAAGTTTCCAAACTCAGAGTTGGACATCACTGTATAAATCAAAAACTAATGACATGATGATGACTAAATAGATGCAAAATTCATCATTGTAAGTGACTAAGGGGCACAAGTTGCAAAACATTGTGCTACTGTTACTGAAGAATCCAAATAATTTTCATAATAATGTGAAAATGTGCTGTGGAAACAGCATACATACAACAGTCTCCATATTGAAGGAGGTTGCGACTGACTGTCCACCATGACAGTATTGTGGAGGTGGTGTGATGGTGAAATATGGAAAACCGACACTCGACAATTACAGAGCTTGGCAGCCTTCCTCCCCAGATAATGCGATCCTTGATGTATGAAATTGGCACTGAGCACTTGCTCTTGAAAGAAGTGTGCATCAGGCACGTGCCAAAATACATCATATAAGATCATGAAACTGAATGACATGGGAACAACACTGACACTTTGAGAGATGTACTGTGATGGTGGCAATAGGTTTGTCAATAAGCTTTTAACAGGAGATGTGATGTGGGTTACTCACTGTGTCCAAGAAACTCAGTACCAATCAATGTGTTGGTGTCACAGTAGATAAATGGTCAGGACAAAGTTATAGCAGATAGTATTGATGCGCTCAGTGTTCTGGGATAGGAAGGGCATTGTGCACACTGACTTGATGCATAGAAGTGAAACATGTAATGCTGTCCATTATTGTGAAACAATGGATATTTCAATGAGCCACTGAATCTAAAATTTTGTCCAGTGATATAATAGGTTTCTCACTTCTGGTGGCAGTTACGTTGAAAAATAGGTTTAGTAATGATTTATGTGTTACCATTAAAGATTTGGATATAACTATGTTTTAGTCTTCAAAAATGATGAATTTCATTTTCTGTAAGACTCATTTTTGGTACTAAGCAACAGATCTGTCTTGAACAAGGACACTTCTCATGTACAGTTTACTTCACTTAAAACACTTTTTTTATTTGGTTTTCAGTTCTGTGTCAAAACTGTAATAACATTTGTCACATTACTGCAGTTTATAGTTTACATTCTAATATTTACAGTGAAAAGCAGTAAAGAATTTACTGTTAGCAGATCATTGACATTATGTGAGTTTTCTGACTTGTATGATTTGTTGGAAGTGAATGCGATTCTGTTGTATGCTTGTCACCTCAGTGAAAAGTAACAGTAATCTGTATTAACTGAATGTGTATATCTTTATACAGTTGAATCACTAATTGTTGCAACTGTGAGAGAAAGCGGAGGCAAATAGAGAGGAACTGAAATCTGACCATGAAATGCAGCAGTATCAAATGGAGTTGGGAGACCAAGCCCCAGATTGAGTACAATATGTGCAGTGTCCAGTTGAATGGCAGTTTGGGGATGCAGCTCATTGGCATTATGATGCTACAGGTGAAAGTACAATATCTCTTTCTCTCTCTCTCTCTCTCTCTCTCTCTCTCTCTCTCTCTCTCTGTTTCTAGCAATATAGGTTTCCTCCTCAGAAATTTTCTTCTTATTTGATGTTTCTAGATCTCTTTGTAATACAATATGATAAATGGCAAAAAGTTCAGGTTTGTTGATACAACTAAATATATTGTGTTTAGAGTAAACAGAAGGTTACTTTAGGTTGTATGGAAAGAGTGCTAAGGATGGTGTTCTACTGACAGAAGATTCAGTGAGCATAACAAATCCACTAATAAAACTAGTCCCACTGTACTAGTTGATGCTGTTCTAGAGCATTCTTGAGTGGTTTTGGTTCATTACCAGAGAGCACTGACAAATGACACACAGAGTTCAAAGAAGGGTAGCTCATTATGCATTACCTGGAATCAGTTGAGAAAGTGTCATAGTTAAGATTAGCAATTTCAGATGGGAATCATTGAAAAAAGAAAATTTTCACTGTGGTAAAAATCATTTCACAAAATTTCAAACAGCCAGTTTATCCTCTGAACAGCCAATTACAGGGTGTCCCACTCACACCTCCCTGATTTCAAAGGCCCAGGGGAAAAAACTACAGTAGATACTACAATGAAAAATGCACCAGATTGTAGAGCATCTTGGAAAATTTATTTATTTATCACTAGCACACCTCTACATGTGAACCATTTGCAGCATGAAGAATATCGAGTCAATATGCATTTTTGTACTAAGTTCTTTGTAACGTTTCCTCTGTTACTGTTTCAATTGAATTAGTGATATGATGTCGCAATGTAGAAATGTGACAACTTCAGTCACACACATGCGGTCTTTCTCAAATCCCCACATGAAGAAATCAAGCAGCATAATGTCAGGTGAAAGTGGTGGCCAGACAATGAGTTCTGTGTCCGCTCCAATGACTGGGAAATTTCCTTCCCAGGAACTTGTGAACAGCCATTGACGAATGTGGTGGAGCTCCGTCTTGTTGAAAAATGATGTTGGGTTACAAGTCTAGTATCTGAAGCTAAACAAACTGCTCCAAAATGTCCAGAAACACTGACCCATTCACTTTTGTTCAACAAAGACAAATGCCTCAACAATCCTCTCACGCATTAGCCCACACCAGACGTTTAGTTTAGGGCTGTCACAAACATGTTGAACGACAGTGTGCAGATTACGATAACCTCAAATCCGAA